>NW_019214453.1:0-169353 GCF_002532875.2 Varroa jacobsoni
AATACATAAAACTTTATGTAAGTGTTTAGGCTAAGTTTGATTTATAATTCATGTAACAACTTTCTTCAATCCTTTGTTTACATCATCGATGCCTCTGAGAGTGAACATATGACTATCAGTCACTGATGATTGACTTTAACTTGGCCAATGCAATAGAATAGTATATCTATACTGCGACCTATTTCATTTTATTGAAGTCATAGTAGGATTGAAAATATTCCTAGTTGATTCCCCTACTATATATAAATGTATATAAAGTCACAAGTTTATAAATAATTTCGATATAAGGCGTGGATCATAGAAATTGTTTTGAGAAATCGAACGATTTCTCACACGATAATAGTTCTTATAGCCCCTGGTAGGCGTATGATGCGCCAATAGGACGAGCGTGTAAGCGCGTACCGTCGGTAGCTATTTTCTCTTTTGTCGAATAGTAGAGCCGTCTCTCATTGCCGGGAAATGGTCCCTTTTTCTCTGGTTAGACTTTAGTGCATGTTTGTGTGTATTTCCATTTGGGTTAGAGATCGAATAATGAACGACACCGTTCGCCCGTGTAACCTATTGCAATGGAAGCGCTCCTCGCGTTTTGCAGCTTGGCCAATCACGGTGACACCGATTCCCATGTGACCCAATATAAACAGCGAGCAGACTCTCGCAGTTGGTTCGTTCTTCGTGCCGCACCTTGCGATCGTCAACAAGCTGCGTTAGAAAACAGCATCCACTACCTAGGCAACGATCACCCGGTAAGGCCACTTACGTCCTGCGTAAGTGCTCACGCCACCGCCGGCTGACGATCTTAACGGACGTGTCCATCAAGATAGTCCTCCTAGTGACTCAATACAACAACTTAGAGCAACTACCGTAACAATATTAGTGGGGACACTTGACGTGGTGCTGTTAGCCCGGACCGTATTAGGAACGGCTTACCTTAGGGACGGCTTAGGGACAAAACTGTCCCACCCCGTCAGCGATCGTGAAAGGATTCTGGCCATCTTAGCTATTACTGAGGATATTTAGTTTATGTAATGCTCAAGTAGTGGTAGTTCGTACATATCTCCTCGGCGGCTAAAATGAGATTGCCCAGAACTGCACCCATAACGAACAAGTGGAGTCTCGAAATTTCACACCGTCTATGGCCTCTGCTGGTCACGGTTAGCCGTCGTCTTCCGAAACCTATTTGTAGGCGTGCGGTAATCCTAAACGAAATAGATTAGAGTAGGTAAAATTGTACTCTGCGTCATGATTGAGAGCGTAGTTTTTAATATGGCGTCAGCTAAGAACTTTATGGACACTGCTTACAGTCGCCATATATAACATAACCTTCTTTACCTGTTTGCCGCCTCACCCAAAGTAAGTTGGAGTGCATTAGCACTGCTATACTCAAAGCGTTTGTGGCCACGTATTGGCAAATAGTACCTGTTTATTCGGTGAGTAAACGTGTGACTTGATAACGTTTGTATCTATATTAACTAAGCGGATATTCGTGAGGGCCACACCTCGACGACGAACGGTCCTTCTTTTTTCTACTAGCTATAAAAGGTCACATCAAGGCGTTTTCGCCATTTTGTGCGGTGGGCAAAAGCGTTGCTAAGTACAGCGCCGTTAGCGGGACTCAGTTGTGTCATCGTTTTAGAGATACTAGAAGCAGCTGTTCTAGCAAAAAGCTTTGCAGTACTAAGAGTTGATTTTTGAATGCGCAGCCAGCAGAACTCATCTACGTCTATCTAAAATCTGCTATAAACAGGAAAACAGTCGATAAATTCATTAAAATCCCGAAGAACGCTATCAGCTATATATATAGGGCTACCTATATACATTAATATATAACCGTAATGCTTATATATAATTAGCTAGCTATAATTAGTACTACGTAGATGTTAACGTTTTAAGCTGGTTTGTTGGAAATTTTGCTGAATTTCTAGCTGAGCTTGCTAGTATTTATTCTCGTAAAGGATCGGGTTGATTTAATGACATCTGCAATGGTAATATAATCGTATCAGATCCATCGTTCTTTGCACGTTCGAAGTTTGTCGACCCGAACAGCGACACATCATCTATAATATCTAAGTGCCTGAAGGGTGCGCGTCGTGCCGGATGGCAGACGCTTTTGGCCAGTGGGGTTTCCTTGTGTTGACACGTTGCTTCACTTCACCGATTGGTTTTGTGCAGTAGACACTTAAGACGAAATAAAATCATGCTAGTTCGTGATGGGCGCTACCCGCCCGCTGCTTCAGTGCCCGGCGATGCGCTCTGGCAGCTTTTCAGCGCGGATGATGCCGATACAAAGCAATGCAGGAGACAACAGCCTGTGATGCTGTTTTTGGGGAGCTCACCATCCGAGTAGTGTCGACTGTCTGGCCCCCGAATCTGATAAACGGAAAAATTCGCATACAGGTTAGTGTCACTGGAAATTGCTACGGAGCCATTGCATTCGGGTTCAGCTGCTGGTCGCACAGGGGAAACTAATCGGTTTTAATTTTACTCTTGTTCCGTGCATCGTATCTGCTGCTGCTGCTGCTATTGAGTATTAGGTTATGTATTATGTTGGCTGGTATATCTACTCGAAAGTGGTAAGCTTACTCTAGGATGATACTCTGATGTTGTTCAGATAGATGGAGGTCCTTAGGTCACAGTGAAGCCTACAGGTGGCTTCTTCAGGACTTTGCCGTGTGTTGTTTTTCAGCTAGGACGGTTTTAACCAAACTCAATAGATTATATATCGCAATGCTCTTCGTACTCTTAGACAATGCTTTCTACTTCTCCTGAAATGTCCGCTTCTTTCAATGAGATTTACTTCAGAAATCCTTCACATTATTTCCTTATTTATTTTGACCATCAACACAGGTTATTGTTTTTTCCCGTGTGTCTTATAGCAGCACTAAAAACTTTCCTTGTTGATTTTTACCTCTAAAATTACTCTAAAATGGCCTATTGACGACAATTCCTTTTGAACTACATAAATACAAAATAAGAACCAAAGTGAAACCAAAGCAGCATTCGATCACATCTATAAATGAGTCATGTTTGTGAACAAAGCTTTATATATATATATATATATATATATATAAATTTTCAGAACGAAGTTGTTCAGTTGATCATAGCTTGAAACTTCAAATTGCTCGTTTTTTACACCGAAATGTCCGTGGCACAATACTTTTGAACGAAAATGACGAGCAAATAGTACACAACACTAGAACGGTCAAAATATTAGCTAGGCCAGAGGTCAGCTTCGATAAGTCACCATTTAACGTCAGTGGTTAGGAAACCTGAAGATAAACAATAGCTGATGTTTATGCAAAAATCCAGATGTTCCAGCTATTCGATCAGGCTACGTACGTCCGATTTTATGATATACAGGGTGAGTAAAAAGTATGGGAGTAACAGATTTAAGAGTCAAACGAATGTAAAAAGTAAGGTACTCCTCTTAGCATGGAAGCGCATCAGTGAAGACGGCGAGGGTATCGTATTCACGTAAATCACTAGGATATATTTTGTTGTTTTCTGATTTTGTGGACATAAACAGCTTCATCTGATGCATGAGAGATTTTTAACACCCCGAAATCAAGATTATTATATTGATTCCCATGAAACGACAGCCGGAAAAGACATCGTTGACGTCGCTAGCAAGCGAGCTTCAATTCCAATAATATAGTTCGGGCTAACCTGTGTGTGTGATCTTTGAGAGGAGACACATGTTATAGTATGCCTACAGGAAAATAGGCAAACTGCGGAAAATGACCTCGACGTAACCGACAAGATCTCTTAAAAATTCTAATACGTGCCTCTTACCAACTTTCACTAGCATCTATTCTGAAAATACACGCAGCTCTCAAAAAATGGGTTCGTCTTTACATCAGCCAACATGCATTATTCATTTACTGCTCGCTTCTAAGCAGCCCAGTGAATAGAACAACAGGGAACGGCCACCCGCTAGACAACTGATAGCGAAAAAATTGAGGTCTTCTTAAGTCAGAAACTGGGTCTATACTGACTATATTCTCTCTATGTATCGCCTAGTTCATATCAATAAATTGGCGACTATTTTTCGTCTGCATACAGCCGTTCGGCACAACGTTGCGTCTTTTTCGGGCATAAATGAATAGTTTCATCTTATTCGAAGGGTTATTCCATTGATTCGAACTTGTACGGCTGAACGTTAAGTTTTGGGCATAAAGAAGTTGTCATATCTCCAACAGGATTGTTCTGGTTATAATTCGAGGGACTGACACAACTTGACACTCTACCCCCGCTAACCTTACGCCATTGAGAGCGATACTGTGTAAATGGGTAATGCGCATCGTTTTAAGTAAATTTCCATGCTGACTTTGAAGATGCGGCCATTACCGGTTTGAATTTCAGCGCTGGGTCTGTTGGAAAAATCCTAGATAAATCTAGGCAGTCTCACCCCCTGCTAGATCTTCTAGTGGGGGGCAGGTCTTTAGTGCCCTACTGACGAATTGCTCCCGAGCACTTGTCCGTACAAGGAAAAGAGCCAAAGGCATTAGAGAAGTATACGCTAGTACCGAATTATTATTACTGCTTAGAACAGTGTTAAGTAAGCTCATTGTACAGAATTAAAAGCATTTATCAAAAGTGTAAAATCTGTCTATATCAGGGATCTGTTAATTTACAGAAGGGCTGTACACAAGAAGAAGTACAAAAGGAAAACTGCATTATATTGGTTTATTCGCCATTGTAGAAATGCATTTTTAATGCTTCTTAGAGAAGCTGTCTAAATCCGCATCTGAGGTGCACACGTCTATCGCACTCATTTGATTGGGCTTCCGGGTAGCCCTTGCTTTTGTCAAGTCTGTTGGGAATCCCAACGATGGACAGTTTCCCATTTCTTCTACATTCATACCTTAATGTTTCGCGTTTTGCCGAGCGTTGCAGCTTCGTGCGGCTTTCTCCGCGCATCACAAAGTAGAATATCATCGCCCAGTTTTAGGACTAGATCTTTTCGCACACCTACAAATTTAGTAAATTAAACGCGTTACCATTGCACCATCATGGATACATATACATATATCTCCATTTTTCGAGTTTTACGTCCGATATCGGTATTAGGCATTCCATCAGACAGACGGCTGGCTCCCAGCACGAGTCGAAATCGGTCTACGCCGGACTCCGACCTAGGCCACACACCTATGTACCTACCAGGACGTAACTAGTAATATTGGATTTGTGACGCATGCTCGAACTTATCGACGGCACTTAGAAGAATAAAAGCTTAAAACGTAGGTAACAGAAAAATGTATACTTTTTTCCGTGAATTACTCTGAAGCAACAGGATGCTTTTTTATTCGCTATTAATTAATATGCGCAGACGAGACTCGTTACGTTCACTATTCAGTCTCTTTCCGATCGCTAGGAGCTCTTCTAATTCCGCGTAATAGGCGAGAACAAACGCATAACCTTATTGGAAGGCCAACCCTACCTACAAAGTCATATGTTTAGAACATTGTGTATCCTTTTTAGATCCAGACTGAGTGTGTGTGTGTGTTTGTACTGTCCCTCGGAATGAATCGATGGGAACACTTATTGACAAAAGCCGGCATCCTTCTTATTACAAAGAGCTGAAATCCAAAACATACGTTGCCGCTCTTTCAACGTTTAAGTTGAACCACGTTTTTATCACAATACGCTGCGACGGGGACGTGCAAGGGGCAAAAGACAATAATCCTTTTATCGTGACCATGGTCAATTTTAGCTAGGTTGATCGATGAAAATGTAGTCCGTAGCGAGATACTATTTATCTGGCTAAGAACGTGATAAAAAAAGAATAAAGGTTAGTAAACAAAAATGGGCGCGTCACTCTTAGAAAATACCGGATTGTTTTCTTATATAATACCTTACGTGACCTTTATTGGACGTATATCGTTATTATAGACGCAAGATAGTCATAAATAATCATTGATCAACAATAACATTATTTCCATTTTGCCTGTCGTCATCATGGTGTCGCTATGTCATCATCGTCTGTAGTGCTGTGCAGTTTCTCATCATCGTCGCAGGGCATCGAGCAGGGCAACATCGAGCGCTCGTTACTATTAAACATAGATGGTAGCCCCTTCATGTTTCTTTGTGCTTGAAATTTTACGTCTGTTAAGCTAGCCATCAGATGGCTGGTTTCAGCGCGAAACGACGCGTGTTTAGACGCGAATTCGGACTCAGAGTACAAGACTCAGATAGTCTGCTCAAGTCTGACGTTAGATCTTAACATCCATAGTTAGCTCTATAGAGTAGTAACTTGCTTTGACATGTCTCGATCTGAGCCTAACTAAATCTATCGGAAGTGTCTGACTTATTTCAGTTGCATCATAACAAATATCTTAGGAAAAACTTTCTTTACTAGATGTTTACTAGATGTTTGAAAAACCCGGTACTAACTGATCAGTTGTTTTTATCTTGTTTTTCATGTCATTAGTCGCAACAAAATATCAGCTACGCCCTTATCCACCATTTCCTACCTGATAACTTCTTATCCACTCCAAATCGAGATTATTCGCTTAATCGGCCTGATATCGGCGTTCGGCACTCTAAAAGCTATGTTGGCGTATGTAATCTTTAAGTAGGGTTAGTTGTTCCTAAGGTAAGGACCTGGTGAGTGATCGATGTGTCAATCTTGCGTAACAACGAATGATTGATGTATGACTGCACTCCGATGCGTAAACTCGGGATTGGCTATACTTTGTTACATCAACGGATAAGGGCACACTGGACCGCAATCGTAGCGCTGGTCCCGTCGAGCGTATTCTTAATGAAACCGTAGTTATTAGAAAATGAAAATAGTATTCCCTGGAATGCTCTAGACACGCGCTGAAAATATACTTGCAGATGGGCCAGTGTACTTTTGCTCGAACGAACGGCCAGACTGTTTATAGGTCCGGCGCTTTGCTTTCAACGTGCCATCGAGGTCTCTGTCTTTCAAGTTACAAGGGCAAATGGCTACGATAGGCGCACAAGCAGTCACGTTATCCATGGCTGTAACGCGGTAGGCTACTAGTAAACTGGAGACAATGACAATACAGGTTAGATGGCGATTTTGCTGGCTAAAGGACGCAGCGATGGTGTAGGGCAAAGGAGTGAAGGCCATCTTCATGTAACGAGGCTTAATCTGATAGGGCATACAAACAATAGCAGGGTACAACTCAGGCCCGTTTAATTGTCTGTGAAATGAAAAACCATGTTGACTTTTTTCTCGTAGCTCAGGCCTGCTTAGTGACTGGAGATTCGTAGTGGATCAGTTATCGTGCAAAGCATTCTACTTCAAACAGCAGGTATCATTAGAATATGGATTACTAATATTATTCCAGGCGTCAAAAATACGCAAAAATATAATGGTACAGGCTTGGCCCCAATCCTATGTTTGGCAATGTGTGAGGCATTTACGGGCATAGTTTTCACTGCTGCTATTCACTCTCATAAATACTGAATCCTTGTCGATACAGAGGTTGTTGATGCTCACAACTAACATTTAGATGGGAACAAAACGCTACCTTTTGGCTTCTTCCAGCGGCAATGTGGTCAATAGGTACAGGACAGCTACCTCGATATAGAGCTAACTCGTGATGACTCAATTCCAAATGGCGAAAACGGCAACTTTCAATACGCTAGACAGGTAGTATACAAATGAATATGAACAGGCAGGATAGGAGAGGTGTGCAAACACACATACACACATTTTTTTTTTACACTAAAACAAATAATTTACTTGGTTCTCTTTTATTTTGCATCAATTAAAATTATATATGTACACATTTTTTTTAAATGGAAAAATATGATTTTTAGAAAATATACACACGTACATATGCTATAAATTAGCCCGTTTTCTCACATGAGTATATTGTAATAATGCCTCGCTTTCGTATTTGTTGCAAATACGATGCGATGGTCTGGGGTTTATGTTGTTGGGACTGCTGCTATTGCTGATGCGTTCCAACACCCCCTATTTATACCATCTGTCGCTAAGTGTGTGTCAATGGTGAATTCTATGTTCAGTGCAGCGTAAGTACTAAATGTAAATCTAGCATAAGATAGCCAGCATATTTTTCCCATTACGGCATTTCGGTTCAACGCTCGTTCCAGTGCTCTCACAGAAAAACAGATACATGAAGGAGTAGAGCCGGAACGACGGACGTATTCAGCAATGCCAACAGAAGCAACGACGCTGACGCCAAGGGCAGAAGCGAAAGGCGAGAAAATGCTCAACTGTATATCAGGCTCGATACTTGTTCTTTTATCGGCTTTTTCCGTCTCTCCGTTCGCTTCTTCTTCAATGATCATAAGAGATTTTGCTCACAATTCAATGTGCAACATTTCACATAAGTGTAGAATGCCGAAATCGACGAAGGTGTCAGCGGAAGGTGTCTCGGTCCTTTTTTTTTTTTCAAAAAGCATAGTTTCAGTGGCGGTGTTGTCTGGATATGTCGATGACACAATTTCGTCTTCCTCGCTGAAAATGATGACTACAGAAGATGGTCAATGACGCCAAAAAGGACTTCACTCTGAAGTAACGCCTGTGACTGCGGTTGCTGCTACGGGTGGCCCAGAAAGTGAACTATAACTACGTAAAATCATCTATGATCAAAATGTAGTAATCCGATAGATATTTTTGTAAACGCGACAACATTTCGCTAGCTACAGCCGATGGCCATGGCTATCTGAAGAGTGTCGTTATGACATACAGGACTACGCAGTCGCCTGCAACTAGATGACTCAAACTGTGCCCCTGTGAAGGTCCCCCCGTCTTCAACGCTAGAGCGTCAAACTATTAAACTACTGGCTTCTTTTCCTACCTAAAAAAATAGAGCAAACCTACGTCGCTGATTGCATATCTATTCGATCAAAAAAATCTATGCAGATAATCTTCAGTGGATTTAAGCACATTTCTACGTGCACGTATCTATGTAGGTCATGAATCGTCGCTTACAGCAAACATTTTATGGTCTGTTTAGACCTTTCCCTATCTGCGAAGACTCCTAATAATGTCACACATTTTTATTGAAGATCCGTGATAATCAGTGGTAGAGCACTTGTTCATTTTGAACCCCACCGTCAATCCATTTGCTACAACTGCGCCTCTCAATGGGAGTCTGGATCATGGCCTAGCAAAGGTTCACCATACGTTCCTGAAGATGCTCAATATGTCACTTAGCGCTCAAGACATTTACTCGCAATTTTACTTTTACTCGAACATCTCTTGGTCTTTCTGGATAGGTTTCATTTCCCAGTTAGCCACCGTCAAAAAAAAAAGACTCTCGAATACCGGAAACAGCGGTAAACGCAGTTGTGTTACTGAAGTTGTTACACTCTATTGTTTTATTGAGACTTTGTTGTTATCTATCGGGAAGACGAGCGAACTATTTCTACAATATACTTGTAATGAAAAAGTCTTGTGAAGTACAAAATGAAAGCTACTGTTAATCATAGGACATAATAGAATGATAGGATGAAATAGAAGAATGCAACGAGGACCCCATATTTTGTATTCCAGTCAATAAAAATCGGTGATGTCTGGAGCATACAGGATGCTGAATCAACGATATCCCCAACGAGGCCGGCAGCGATGTGTTGCTATCCACGGTGGACGCCTCTAGAGCGCTTAATCAGAAACAGTTCAAATTTGTTCAGAATAAATTAAGCTGTCTAAAATCAGCCATTTTGCTTCTTGAAATCAGGATTTGTCACTCAGTAGACTAGATATATACTGGAATTGACTTATACTAGCAGTTAACTTACATACCGTCGTGACTACTGGCCATCTTGTACCAGATCTTTGCTGCAATCTGTTTAGCGTCTTGGTGCCGCCTTTCTTTCAGAATAACAAAGTGGACGAGAATGTCGGTACGGATGATATTATTAGTAAAACTGTTTCGCCGACGCCCTGGGCGAGTCGTCCAATCAGTTTCTATTAGAAACGGTGCCTTTATCAAGGCGCTGCTACCAAACAAAGAAAATCCAGTTGCTACCATAGCTATCGAATACAGACGGATGTACGATGGACGAAAGCTTTCGGAAACGGCACTAGCAAACGTAGAACAAGCGAAACATATTGCTAGGCCTGAGCGCTACCATACGGCAGCTGATACTACGGCAAGCAAGATCAACTGTGAACCGTCAAGGGATAAAATGCCTGGTTAACTAATTAATGACGAACCCCTTCTGGTCACGGATGGAACGTTACGGTATTGACACTACAATCAGGATGGAAAACGTACCATAGGTGCATTGTTCCTCACACTCAACGCTGACGACGTGACGCTGTTACTTTTTCTGGGAACACACATAATAATGTGTAGGAAAAAGGTGAGCCGTAGGGCAAACGCTTTTTTATGAATGAAGAAAAACAACATTGCGTTTCAAGGAAAGGCTGGAATTGAACTACTAATAAACGTCACTTGGCTGACTTTGGCGTTTAGTTAATGCTTTTCTACCTGTTTACATGTGATGTTTTTTCATTAGACTCGAGCGTATCCGTAATGAGTTAGGATTTATTTACGGTTTATTAAGTCAGCTATGGTTATACATGAGTTTATAACGGGAAATTGCAGGAAATCAATAAGTTTCTATTGAGGAAAAGTTAGCTCAAGTTGCTTTTGAGGGAAGTTGCGTACAACGTTTTTGTGTCACTAGTACTTTGACACATACACTTGTCTGGCAGCATAGGCTGAAGTCAAAAAGCCATATTAACCCGACTTCAAACCATTGGCTTACTTCACCATAAACCACCCCTCCAATTAATTAACCAATAAAGATTAAGATCTATTATTTTCTAATCACCGAGATAAAAAGCTGTAGAATAGGGCCGTAATGACAATAGAAAGTTTAGTGAACTGAATGTCAATGCTCCTGGAAAGGAAAGGGATAGAAGTTCCCTAAGGATAAGTAGGTTATCATGGAGGCGTTCAACATGCATGATGTTTGAAGACAATAATCGTGCAGCTTTATATTCATGCAATCAGCCCACAGTTTCGATATTTACATTTTCGTCCTGATCTGGTCCTCCTTGACTCATATAGATTAGTAAAGAAAGCTTCGGAACGCCTAAATGGTCCCTTAGAGATTCACTGTGATTGTTGAACCGCATCAAACGTGAAATAGTAATAACTATAATACTTATCGTAGCACCAATCGCGCTAGAATATTAACGACGGAGAGGAATTCGCGGTGCTAATCAGCGGACCCCGACAGATGCCGTCGGTATAAAGAACTATCAGCAGGCTTCAAGAAGACATACGACAGTGATTGCAGATGTATGCAAACAATCATAGTTGAAGATACGTCAAATAGTCGTTGCCAACGACGGTATAGAACAGCTCGTTCCCCTAAGCGTCTGCCATCTCTCGATTGAGAGACGCTCAACTCGTTTCCGTTTCAGCGTGCCGCGTATTCGAGAGACGACAGACGAGCTATATGCGGGAAACAGCAACACCGCCGTCTAACTCTGCGCGTCTACAACACAATACGATACCAACAAGATGAATATTTCATTCCCATGAAAACAAGGGACGAGAACGAGCAAAAATCTTCATCATTTTAACGTGATGGGGCTGTCACTGTCCGCCTAAAAAAAACTATATGCCAGAATATGACTATGTCATTCATACATACATACATACATATATATCTATCGTTGTATAGAGGGTGTGAATCGTCATAGGAACTGAAATATGTGTGTTTGTATTGGTGAGTAGAGAAACTACGGTGTCGAAGGGGGATTTGCTGAATTTGACAATATCCCGATTTAAGTTGCTATCTATTTTTATAAAGGGCTATATCGATTAACAGATCGTGTCAAAGTCTTTCTTTGCTAGCTATCTAGCCGAATAGGTGGCCATTTAATCCTAACTAGCTAAGCTGCTATCTGACCGCGTGTAGTTTTTCTCTATTACTATGATTTTCTACCACTATTGAAGGACGAAATACCAAAAAGGAAATCTTATTTAATAGATCTTTATTTTCTCTTTCTAATCGCGCATGCTTGACGGGCCATTTCTTTCGGCTAACTATACAAATAGAAAGCATGTTGTTGGCAGGTCCTCCGGGTTACTTATGTGTGTTACACAATTAATAGTTACAATAATTTACAATTAATAGTCTCGCCTTAGCTGCTGACGAAATCTGCTACAAGCACACTGGAAAAAGTGTCAAAGAAATGATCGACCTACTGTGAACAACAAGGAATAGCTGCAACGCCTTTATTCAATCGAAAGCTGGAATCTTGTCTCGTTGGCCTGTCTTAAATCCACATATGAGCCCAGTATCGTACTCAATTTGTCCATTATTCAGTTTGTGTATTTCAAATTACATGATACTGTAACGTATGCTGTATACCCCAATGCTTGAAACCTTGAAATCAGGCCATACGTGTTTAATAAAAACAACAATAACTGATGAGCAAACTATTTACGTTCAACTTTTTACCATAGTTCCAAAACGCTGCTGCGGCGAATTACTAATGAGTCTTCATTGACCTTTTCGGCCATAGAATCCTAATAAGCGCACCCTAGCCAAGCAGAAATTTAATTTCAGGCGCGGAATCCTTCATAGTCATGTCCTACATTTTAACAACTAATTAACTAACTTAATATGGATATTGAAGGCCATTTGCACACTTTTTGTTTAGGGTAATGCATTGGAAACCTAGTTGCCTACTAGTAAGTAATGTCAAATGGCAGTACGGCGTAAGGTTTAAAACGTTCTAATTTTAGTCCAAAGTGCAACTATCAAGGCTATGCAAAAGCTCTTTGTCCTAATGCGCTCTTAATGAGGGCATGGTTATGCATAAACAGGTCGCTTGTTACCTTACCCGAAGCGAATTGTCGACCTAATTCCGCCGTCGAAGTGTAAATGTACACTAGTGAAGCTTAGTACGGTGCTGAGTCCGGATGCGAGTAACTTTCATGACGTTAGACAAAAATTGTGCGACTGACTTCTACCTTTTTGTCCCATCTATGATTCCGACCAAATTACAAAACTTGGCTCAAAAAGCAATATGCCCTTATTTAGCATCCTCTTTCTGTCGTCGGCGTACGAATCGAGCAGGTTTACAAAGAAAAAAAAAACCTAACCTAACCGGAACAGTTTACCTACATAGTAGGCTCATATGTGGCACCCTATCGCGTTTTCCCGATCGTGTTTATAGACACTTTTGGATTTAACAAATAATCCCTTTTTTGAAGCGTATCTCTTGAATAGCTAAGGGGGTCAGTGGTCGAAGCAGTGCCTTGATAGAGTAACGAAAAAAAATTAGAAATCAAGTTACGTAAAAAGTTTCGCCTTTTTTTTGTCAAAACGCGCCGTGCTCAGAGTCAGTTCGATCATTTCTCAGGATAGGTTGCCTGCCACCATTCAACTAGGGTTGGTATTATGTTACCCTTGTACTCCTTGCGATGAGGTAGCCAAAGTGACTACGCTGCGAGATTAAGAACGCCAGTGGTATGATACATTGGATATATATATATATATTCTAAATAACCGTTATGGGATGAACGGCTGGTGTTTACCATTTGGCCGGACTTTTACCACGTTTGAGTCATGTGAACAAAGAAGCACAGGTGCCCCTTTATTTAGTGTGCTTGTATTTGAAAAATGAGTTATTGTCGTTAATCCTCGATCGTCATCAGTCCGTTTGTCATCGCTCGTCCACCGCGCGTTTAGTTGTTTTGCCCTATGCATATAGCCCGACACGAAAGCTTCATTCGGCCTGCTCAACTCTGCTTTTATACAAGTTATATCGCCTTGAGGTGACCGCCCTCTATCAGCAGCATCACTGACAATGTCTAGCTGTTCCCTGTTGCTGTGGTAGCTGCTGCTTGACCTTCCGTTCCCCCTACCGGATCTGTCCGGAGGACTTACTGCACCCACTCATACTCAGCACACACATATATATAGAAGATATTCATGTTTCTGCACGACCACGCAAAGGGATTTTCGTGAAGGAATTGCGCAATGAGCTCGCCGAATTTTACATAGGCCCGCCGCCGCCGCCGCTGTCGCTGCTGCTATTGCCGCAGGTCAGAACAATCGAAGGCCTGCAGGAGCAGGCCTGCCGAATCGCGCTCGACAGTCGCTGCTTTGCTGCCCGGAGGGGGGCGGAGCAAAAACCAACGAAGGAGCCAATGAACGGCGCAGTCTCGGCACAGGGCGGGCGTATGACTGTAGCCAACAGCAGCAGGAGTACCACACCGATCTCTGCTACGACTGCCGCAATGGCAACAATGACAACGACGACTATGCCGAACACCGTGCGAGATACGGGAACATGACAGCAACAACGGCGGTAAGAGAAGCTGTCAGAAAAGTGAGGGAACAAAAGACGACAGCAAAAGGAACAATAGCAACAGCGTTGCTGCTGCTGCTGCTGCTGCTGCTGTCATCACTGCGATGGCCTAATGCCGCCCTTGTTGCAAGGATTACTGTAATAGTTAACGCTAGCTTCTTGCCGCACCAGCACCGCTCTACTACTCTAACTTTCGATGGCTGTTTAGCTTTGACCTCTGCTATAGCTGACGATCGTGCTCTCAAGCCACGCAGAGCCATCAGCGCTGAACTACGACCTAGTCGACGACGATGGCGGTACGCACTCGCAGTAGTCGTATGCAGTTAGTGACTATCATCAAGCGGGTGCTTCTGCCACTGCAGCAGCTTCGGTAGGCAAAGGTCTGTCACTCACTCGGCCTGCCGCCACCACAACCGTTACCGCCGATCGGATCCTTCTACCTACTCGCTCTTTCGCAGTCTCCTCAAAGGACGGCGACTGTTGCTGTACGCGCGGTAGTTGCGACAATGGCCGCCGGTCGCTAGCGTCCGTGCTGTCAGTAGCTATTCGTGTCCGACTGACTGCCAAGCTTTGCTCCGCTTGCAGCAACCGTCGCCGCGGCTGCTGGGAGGAGGATCGAAAGAGAAACAGTCGCGGCGGCGATTCGGTTCCCGCTGCTGCCGTAGCCGCCGCCTCCATCGCAACCCAACTGCTATTGAACAGCGCCGCCGATCTGTCGGCTGCGGTGCGCCTGCTGGCTATTCGATTGGGTCGAGTTATTGTCGGTGGATAGCTGCTGCTGGCTCGCTCGCTCGCTCACTCACTCACTCACTCACTCACTCACTCATCTGGTCGACGAGACGAAAGGCATCACTACTGCGACCGCCACCTCAGCTGCCGTCCGCTTGGCCGCCGCCGGCGCCAACAACGACCGAGGGTTTCTTCCTCTCTTCTGTGGTTACAAACCGCCGCCAGCGCCCCTACTACTGCGATCACTTCGACTACTATGGCGGCAGCAGAAGCAGCTACTAGCGCCGACGCCACATGGCAATAGCGGTCTTCAATTACTACTACTACTGTTACCAGTAGGAGCAACGCATTGTGGTGGCGGCGCTACCCCCAACAGCCCTACTACCACGACCCCGGTGTCGGCCTCCACCGCTACGAACGGGGTTACGCTTCCCCGGTCAAAGTTGCTGTCGAGCTGCCGTGAGGTAGCCACAGCCGCCGGCGCCACCGTCATCGCGACTGCAGCCGAAGCTGCTGCTGCTTCTGTTGTCGACCGACTGCTGTTGCCGTCCGTGTCCTCGTAGCCGCGCTTCTTGCCACGACTCTGCCGCCAGCAGCAGCGGCGGCGGCGGCAGCACCAATCGGCCATCGCCACCGGAGCTGCTGCTGCTGCTACTGCCGCCCTCCTCGAGAAGACGACGACGACGACGACGACGACGACGACGACGACGACGGCGGCGGCGGCGGCGACAGCGACTACCAGCATTACTACAACAGGCGGGCAGGCAGGACGCCAGCCAACGCGAGTCGACTACTGCCGACCGAGTCAGTCTGTCCAGTGGCTTCTATTGCCACTAGTGGCCAGTGGAGAGTGCCGGTAGCAGCAGCAGCAGTAGCAGCTGTTGTTGTGGTTATTGTTGTTGTTGTTGTGGTGGTCGTGGTGGTGGTAATAGTAGCTGAATAGAAGAAGAAGAACAGCAAGTTATGATCGCTGATGCTGTATCGCTGTCCACGCACGCGCGCGCGCGACACCGACCGCTCGATTTCTCGTTTGCTCCGGTTCAGTTTTGTGAAGACGAGTCAGCAGTACGCAGGCAGCCAGCTGAGTCGTGGAGCTGGTACGGTAGCGGCAGTCGCAGAAAAGTGCCGCTTCAAAAGCCGTAACTGTGGCTTCGTTGTGTGACGAACGGTCGTGCTTCGATTCTAACTACGTGCGGAAATTTCGCTTGCAGAAAGATACGTGCAGTGCGTGTACTGTGAATGTCTCCTGTAATATGATGGTAATGTTGTGCGTGGGAGGTAGGTCGTGGAGGTTAGCAAGAAGATAGGTGTCCATCTTCCGTCAATCTGTGTCTACAGTTCAGTGTCACGTAGATCGCCACAGGGTACGGTGCAGTCTAGCTACAAGACCACGCCAGCGTCACCACCGAACCGAATGAACTTTATTGGCACGTTCTGCTCGCGACATGGCGGAATACCTCTGAACGACCAGAACCGCTCAGAGCTATTGCTCGTTCACCTGTTCGCACCCAGCTATAGATACGTATACAATTAAATGTATCTGTGTGCAAGAACACAATAACTAGCCCAGACGTGACGACAGTAATACGACAGGCAGGCTATACGTGCACACACGTAAAGTGACATTTACGTTGAATTGCGGCACGGAAGGTGCTGCTACGGTCGGAACCCTGAGCGAGTCCTAATAGTTAGTTTGTTATGAGTCAGGTCGTCGCTATCGGCGCCTAAACTACGGAGCTAAAGACGATAAAGTGGCAGCTCAGCCAGCACTGGGCCATTAGACAGCCTGAAGACCTGCCCGCTCGGAATGAGGCGATCAGTGGCCAACCCTTGGTTCGTATTCGATGGCCGTGGTTATAGCTCTGGGTATGGGCCGTGGGTGGAGTCTTCCTAGTCTTAATGTTGCTTGTAGTCGAAGTCAGAGAGGATAGCGGCCGTTACCACTGTTGCCGTGAGCAAAGAAATACGCAGACGATCCTATGAGATCGTAAGGTTGAGTGAAGTGAGTGTTCACAGGAGAGCTGCAACCTGGCCCAACTAGCTACCTGCTACCTATTACCACTGATCCTGAAATTCGTCTTCGTCGTTGTTGCCTCCCTTTTTGCCCTAGAACGATCGATCTTCCCGTCTAGGAGGCAGCTAGGTGGACGGCGAAACGCCGTCATCAACACCAACTGCTAGGCAAGGAAACTCTGAGCTGGGAACTCCCTGTCAGTAGACCAAAGAAGCTTCCTGTTTTCGTTGGCCCTCTTCCCCTCGTTGGGACCTGAGTATAAAAGCGTGCAAAGTGGGTGTAAAGTGAGGAATTGTCAGAAAGTTTGCCCTCCGATTTGTGTAGTTGTGCAACAATGGTATGACCGCCAATAGATACATCAGCTGGATTTACGTCTCGATCGTAAGGCCTCGGCTACTTTCCGACGATTGTGTCGTCCCCAACATCATAGCAATTACCTCATCGAAGGACTAAATTAACCTGTTCGTGCACAGAAACGAGTAAGAAAGTTTTTTTTTCGCACAGATGAGACCAAGCTGTCAATGCAACTTTGCACGAGCTCGGCCTGGAGAATTGGCAAATTGGGATTTCGATCTGCTTATAGTAAACACAAGTTTTTCTAGCCGCATGCGCTTAACCTATGCTGAATATTGCTAGCCCACCGTTACATCAAATGACTTGGGAAGATACAAATCAGCTCACCTCATGCGAGCACTGCTGATGTTCGATGGAAGACAAGTCTGTGCTCAAGTTCTAATTCATTAGGGCGTACTCCAAAAATAGATCATTAATTCGAAGGGATTAACCGGTTAACATATGGTAACACTGATGGATAGTACTTTTGACCTACGTGCCTACTAGCTACATACTTGTCCTTTGACGTTTCTTTCATTTGTTCAAGTAATATATGAAAGAGACTTGGCTGTGAGTAGATTATCGTTAGTGCTGTTTAAAAACCTTTTTCGGTAATAGAATGTGTCCCACCGGCCATATTAAGTGATCTGTGTTGGTCTTACTGGATGATTTTTTTTAGAGCTTCATTAGTGCGCTGTGCGATGACCTATATGCTGCGGGAAAAACCTTTTCATTTGCATTGCAACCCCATTAGCCCCCACACCTCTAGGTGTTGCCTGATGCTCAGTACTCTGCGTCCAGAGTTGAACTCTGCCGGACAGCTCGATCGGCGCTTGGGCAAATCAGTTGGCCGTCAATAGCAGCGCAAACGGGAATGCCGCCAGTAGTATACAGGGTATTAATGCTCCACAGTTTATCTAAACTCAGTAATGAGATCGAATAGCCTCGGCAGAAGAGCGAGCACGAGGGTCGACGAACTCAGCATTTGTCGACCGCTAGCTGGTATTTAACAGTTCTGAAACTTAACGACGACGCGTTTTACCGTCTGTCTGGAATCAGAAAATCTGGTATGTGGTTTAGACGGCAGCTGTTCGAGTTGTCGGTCGAATCGAGTGAACCGATGCGTTCGTTTGTAGGCGCGTCATTTCGATGAACTTCATAGCAGAAAAAAGGCAAACTGCTTTTGATTAGAGAACCTATTTCGTTCATACTGCGGAACGTAATCGTGTGGATTTCATTAGGCCAACGCCATCCTAGTCCCTGTGCAGAGGTGCTCTGTTTGATCATCAGCACCTGAAGATCGTCAGCGACAAGAAACATTTAATACAATAATTACTACTCCATTTATTCGCATTAACTCTAACGTAATATTGTTATAATCGTCACGATCGCCAACAGCAGCGGTTTGAGGGCAACGAAAATTATGGCCGGAAATTGGATGGTGAGCTGGATTTTCCATTATTACCAGCGTCGTTCATAGTGTTTTTCGAAATTCCACGATAAGGGCTGGGGTTTTCACACTGTACTCATTAAAGTGTGGAAATAATGGAAGATCCTTTGGAAAAAGACATTGGTCAAACTCAATGTAACTTGCCTATGTCTAATTGATTGTAAAAATTGCTTCAATTTATGACCGATCTTTGGAAAGGACGCGATTTCTTTTGGCTCGTACCTCGTGAATCGAGAATCGGAGGGGATACGTTAGATGATTAACTCGACCACGACCTATTATAGATCGTCCTGATCATTCGAACATGTGTCACTAATGTCAATTTACATAGGGCCTATCGACAGGTCTGTTGAAACTATAACGGGTAGATAAAGCAGTTCCGTCGTGAAAACATCAAAGTCGATATACTTTGTAATTGCTTCCTATTGGAATACATAATCGGCAATTTTACGTAAGACTGTTTGCCGTATGCGCGAACGTAAACGGTAGTAGAAGCTCCAATGTCACTAGCGCAAAGATCTGTTTCTTTTTTTTTTTTTGTAAAACATCACTCGAAAGATTTTTTGAGCTCGCCAAAGTTCGTTAACGATTAATTCAATTTTATATAGCAATATAAGTAACATCACACGATTATAATTTAAACACATACGATCGAACTTTAGAGCACAATCGGCTGTTCAATTACAAGAAAGAAAGCTACTTAAATTGACCGTGGTCGTAGTTGATAAGAAGAAATTGTTTTTTAAAGGCAAAGCTATCTTTCAATGACTAGGAAAACGGACGCCCGCTGTGCTTGCGAAAAGACGAAAGCTTCTACCGGGTATTTTAACTTAATTAACTACTATGGTTGTTCTTTCTTAATCACCCTCGATACGAATAGCGCGAACCTAAAAGACCTCCATCAAGACGGTTTATTGTACACTCTTGATTTTGCGAGAACAGTTAGATAATTATTTTCGCCCCAACTCGTGACGTACTCCTAAAAAGCGACACAGTGTCTGAGATCGGAAACGTCAGTTGGGCTTCCGTAATGTCCATCTGGACACTGAAGGGACATGGTATGAGCTCGGCGATTTGAAAGTTTTCGAGTCCGTAACATTGCTGCCCTCAATTGGTGGCAAGCAGAAGTTCACACACAATAGCATACGACGCGTATAGATAACATACGGTTGATTAGGAAAGAGAGTAATTTTAGTTCTCGTTTCTGTGAAATGTAGGTAGGCATCCCAGCCTCTAAGTGCTCGCTCGAAAAGCGAGCCAGATTTGAATAATGAGTTAAGGCAACAGTTTACCCGTCAGTTGCCCTTTGTCCTTGTTGTTAAAACAACGTGTCCACTAAATCATTATCAACTACCTAGTTAAAGACGTGTGACCAGTATGTGATCCCTGGCGGATGTCAAATCTGATAACCCGTTACCATCCACCTGCGTCCGTTCGGTATCGAGCGCAGAGATGAATCGTGATGAAGAGAACTATTGCATATCTTTGGGTGCCCAGTAGTCAAATAGGAACACGCGAGACCGTAACTAGACACGGTAGACGGTCTGCTACATCTTTGTTCTTTGTCTGTTCTGCCTATCGAGTCTAGTTACCCAATGGCTGGTAGTGATGCGCTCGCAGAGCGGTGCAGCTCGCTTGTACATTGTGAGACCAATCCAGCTCTGCAATCCAATGCAAGTTGCCTATCCTGTGACCTGATGTTGGTTTCTACGCCGATCTAGGATGGGTGATCACGACAGAACGTGTTACGTCTATTCCCAAAGGTTCCTCGCCCCTTCCGTTACTTGGTCAGACAAATAGGTAATATGCCTAGTTACGCTGACGTATGATTTGCCCTATCAGGTAATGTGGCATGGAATTTCAAAGGCCGTCCCGGCCCTAGCGCCCTTTAAGCTTCAGTGGCGCCTTCTAGCAGTGCGCTACGATCTGCACCGACTCACATAGCTCGCCTGAACACAGTGACGTGACCAGCAGAGCAGAGGCCGCACGTATGTGGCGCCTGATGTCTGTTACATTTTACGACTCGCTGGTAGAACCGTGTAATGGATTTATCTACACACATGAGGAGCCCAATTATACTTCATTCAATGTAATGTGTCATTGAAGGCGTGCGCGTGTAGAATATGTTTCACATTGAAAATCATCACTGTTTGTTTGCGTTGCGACAATCATTTCAATTAAACAGTCAGATATACGACTGAAAAGATTTCACTCGCAGGATTAACGTGGCATAGAAGTAGTCACTTGCGGTATCAAACTGTGTTTTTTCAACTACTTGGCGTACTTAGGCTCAGACGGATAACAGTTAGAGTGGCCTGCCACTGACATTATCAGTCGTATAATCCAGCTGCCGACTGTCCTTTAACCTGAATTCCAGAAAGCTTATAATAAACACTTGCAGCTACTGAAACTACAATACCAGGAAAAGACACTTTCCAAAAAATGTTCCCGCTTTCCTCGCACGCCCACATGTAATAGAACGCTTTATAGAGTGTGCACCTACCATAGTTAGTTATCATTCAATTTAGCTGCAGGCCGTAAGCCGGCCTCCATTCAGACTGCTGGAACAGTAAACAGGAAGGCACCTAAGTCCACACTCTAAAGGAAATCTCTGCCCTTTTAGGTATCCGAAGTGAATATTTGTCAGTCGCTTGCTCTAGCATTTGCCCGATGTCTATCGCAAAGATTACAGGTTTAATGTGTCAAACAGATACAAAGCAGTATCGGGAAACTTGGCCTGTACTCGTGTTTAAAGCGTTCGGTCATCATCAATCATCACATCATATGTCGTTCGATTGTGTTGTAGGAATACGGTTCAAGGGAGTGCGTGCGGATTTGTACACTATTTCGCTGACGACAGACTAGCCATCAGGCGGAAAGCGGCCCTCGGAACCGGATTGGGCTTTCGATGTCTCCATTTGACCTCGGGACATCATCTTCGCTGCCGGCACCCGCCGCGATCAACTTGAGACGTTCTCGAATGGGTGAGTAATCGATACGATTTCATGTCTTCGATGTTAACGGCATACCAGTTAGCGTACATTGCTCACAACCGGCGCAGTTAGTCAGTGCTAACTTAACATTGTTAGTTTTAAATATTCTCGTGCGCGCTCGTCGAGACAAGTATGATTTTGATAAGCGTCTTCTTTTTCTGTCTAGCTGAACGTTCGCCAGCGTCAAAACAAGAATCATGGGGCGCATAGCATACATATATAGCACATCAGCGGCGTTGTGTCCCCTGACGAAAACCTT
Source organism: Varroa jacobsoni (assembly GCF_002532875.2). Classification (NCBI taxonomy): domain Eukaryota; kingdom Metazoa; phylum Arthropoda; class Arachnida; order Mesostigmata; family Varroidae; genus Varroa; species Varroa jacobsoni. Next base: position 22,063 of record NW_019214453.1, read on the forward strand.
GACAACAAGATACTGTGCAGCTCCGGTCAGTTCCGGAGGGTTAGTCGAGTGATTGATTGATTGTGCGCGACTACCCCATGACGCGAACGAGTCATGCGAGTTGGCGGCCGGTCACGGACACAAAACTTCGGCGGTGCCGGCGACGTCTGCGACAGGGTCCCATTATTGCAGCAAAACTTCTACTTGGATAAACGGCCGTCCCCTCGTTTGGGCTGCTGCACTTGTTGACTTAGCTACGACTCTTTCCATTGGCGTCTTTAGCTGCTGCTTCTTGGCGTTTTGGCCAGTGTCGTTGAATAGTGGAAGCTGGATTTATGCATCCGAACCCCCTTATACACGCTGGCGCAGCAGTTAGTAAGCCTTTTCTTGCAGGACCTACTTTCTACATCTTTGGTGCAGTTTTTGCTCGGCACCCCGTACGCAGCTAGTTATTGCCGCTGGTTAGTCCGGCAATTTTTGAGTTGCCGGGCGAGTGAAGGTGGTCTTATTGTTCCATTGCGTTGCTAACGTTCACCGTAGCATAGTATAATGATCGTTGCTTCTGCTGCTAGCTAGCTCTCACTGGCAAATATGGGAGGGTACTCCTTTTAAAAACGCAGCGCACAGGTCAAAGGTCGTTCGACGATGGCAAACGACCGCTATGCACGTAAGAGTGTTGGTGATGCCGATCGTGAAGCGGTCACGGTGAAGCTCTGGAAGAAAGCGTTAAGGTTAAAAAAGAGACATTCGAGGATGTATTGCTAGCGAATACACAGGGATAGCTAATAAAGGAAGCCTCTTCTACTAGAAAAGCGTTGCAGGCTTTTTGTAATGTTGTGGTAGACGACGCGCCAGCGCGTTCTGTGGCCTGCCAGCGTTGTTCGTTACTTGTGTATTTCGGTAGTATCACTCGGCTGAATGATCCTATGCTTGCGCAAAGCAAGAGGGCCCACTCCCTGTTTCGGTACTTTTCAAAATATAGTCTTCACCGCAACGAAAGCTATTGACGTGAAGCACGGCGGCTATACTGACAGATAAATGGCCAGGTGGAGTAGCGGAAATAGAAAGAAATAAGCATGATGAAAGCAATGAACTATGAAGACCGTAATCCTAGATTATGATACTAATAACCCGTCGATTTTACGATACCTATCTGTATCACACATTTGCCTGTCTATTCTGATTGCTAAAAATAGAATAATGCCAATATCGAAACCGTTAGTCTGCCGGTATCGATCGTCGTCTGTTTCGTCAGACATATATGATAACTGTAGGCATCTCTAGTTAACAATATATAGTTAATCTAATCCCGATCGATGAACTGATACGCCATTCTAAGACAGGAAGTTTAAGGTACTTTTTAACTGTCTGACGATTTTTCACGAACGAACTTAGTTGCCCTATACCTTCCGAACTATTGATGCTCACCGCAGAGGTGGTCATTTCACGACTGACATATTGTCCCGGTATACATTTGTCTAATATATACCTCGCAGCAAACCTCGTGCGTATCTGATCACAATTATCCTGTCCTCCACAACTCCCTCTACCGCCACCTTGTCATCACAATGTTGGGTCTCATTTCGATTTTACGCTTGCTGCGGACGCCAACAACATAACAATGAAAAACGGAACTGTGTTGTTACATTTTTGTTGTCAATATCGCTGCGGTTACTGGTCTCAGTTAGTCGCCAATGCCACCATCGCCGGCGGCGTTTCGGCCTTCTCATCACCCACATTTCCCTCCTCCTCCTCCCCTTCCTCGTCGTCGTCGCCGTCGTCGTCGTCGTCGTCGTCCTGTGGCATACACAAAAGGAGACGGTAGAGAAGAGGATACGTGGGGAAAAAGATGTAGGAGGTGTAGGGGGTGTGGCGATGGCTGTCGGCTACGCATCGGATTGCTTCAGTCGCCAAAGCAGAAGCCTCGTTACGAGAGCTCAATCAATGTACGTATAGGTGTCGTATAATAGTGGAATAAAGCAGTTGCAGTTGTATTGTGGTGATGATACTATAGGCATAGATCGTGGCGATCGAGACGGTGGAGGAATGCGGATTTTGTCACCATCATCAGCATTATCAGTACCGGCATTGCCATTATCGTCAATTTCGTTGGGGTGGGGGTGGCGTTGTTATGGGCGCGCTCGATTGTCCGTCTTCTGTTATGTTACCGATTTTAGGTGTTGCTGTTGTTGTTGTTGGTATTGCCTCGACTGACTAGGCACTTCAGACGCTGGCATCGTGTGTGCAGGCTTGCGCAGATCTGTTCGTCCGTCTGTAGGCGTAAATGTTCGCGTATCGACATACGCTCAAATAGATGAGTGTCTGTTTAATGAAAGCAAGGGTGTTCGCGTTGGTGGCGTTGGCGTCGCTCATTGATTGCCGCATTTAAATATGTTCAGGCCTTCAGGTAGGAGTCCGCTTAAGCAGACGCCTGTGACGGCTATCGCTGCGATTCAATCCGATCATCATCGATTTTGGCTGGGCCTGCCACAGGCGCGTGTACGCATCGCAGCGTCAGCACCAGTAGCACTAGCATTAGATCCATACATTTATACTTCTAGATCCATACACAACAGAGGAAAGGGAACGAGTGTCCAATGATTCCATATAGTTATAATGCATATAGAAATCGTTGTGGCGTCATGAGAGTTACTGAGACTGGAATAAGTTGGCCGCCTATTAATATTCAGGCGCATAATGAGAGAGTTTAATGCTAGATAGCAAAAAATTGTACATTTCTTACACCTTGTATGACTGTATTTCTTTAAAAAAAAAAAAAAAAAAAAAAAAGAAGAAAAAAAGAAAATCACCGTGTGTTTATGTGAAACAGAATAGACATATAACTGTGAAAGAAGGGGTAGGAGGCATCCTGTGGAGTGACGCCAGCAGAGAGCATGTGCCGCGGGCGCTAGGCCTGAAGTAAGAGAGCGTCAAATGATTTAATACGCATAGTTAAAAAAAAATGAGGCCATAATTCGAGTAAACTGGACGATGTCAACGTATGTGTGCATCATAGCCATCGAAATCGATCGACCGACCGACCGACCGACCGACCGACAGGATCTCCTTAGGACACACTCGTATTGTTAGAAAATAGTAATCTAATCTGAACTGGCACTTGTTACTGATTTCTAATGGCTGCTTGAGCGCTGTTGACGAATTTGCGCCTATTTCATACTTCGGTGGATCTTTACTCGCATGATTTACCTCTGTTCGTACTGGCCTGGTGATCCGGACGCTTTTCAGGATAAAGCTGAACAGAGTCGAATACGTTGATTGATGAAAGGACGCCAAATGTTAGCCATGCTTTAATAAACAAGCGGGCTATCTATTGTTTATTAACACATAATATATTCGTTTTACTAACGCATTTATCTATTGACGGCTCTTCTGTTAGCTATAAATCTGCATGATAATGGCAAATGAGCCATTAAATTAGCCGATAGGCGGCAGGGTGAAAATAATAATGATGGTAATAATAATAAGATGAGGCCTTGGCCCGGATCTTATTTACGCCACAAATCGTCGTATTTGGGCAAGTGAGCGCCGTATACTGTTCAGCGATGTACGCTGCTGCTGCTGCTGCTGCTGCTACTACTTATTTGGCTTTCGATGCGGTCAAAGGCGCATTTCGACGTATACGATATAGTATGGCGTTATGGCGCTAACATTGTGCCTTCTCTGACGCACCAGTATCTCCAGCTGACGCTGCTGCCATCAACTTTGGCGGCCGGCAGGATGGTGCGCCGTAAAGATCGCACGAAAACGATATAATAGTCGAACTTTACTAGAAGTGGCCACGAACAAGTAGATATAAGGAAAAACTACAACTGTTTCTCATTATAGCTATTTCTCGCCGAGCTACTTCGACCACCACCACCACCATCATCATTACCACCACTACTACTACGAAAAGCCGCTGTTATAATGGGACTATATCTACTGATAATCACCGAGGTGATAATCGTTACGCTGGTTGCTCGTGTTACTAATTGTTCATGACGCTGGAAGCTACGAATGTGACGACAATTGTCCATAACTCCATGCCAGCAAAGAAAAGACAGGCTCCTGTAACTAAGTGGTGGTAGAATTTTTTCGAGTCATTACTGGACGTTAGGAGCAAACATTGTCTTTCCGCTTTTCTTCTTAATAAGCCGGTATAATCAACAGTGGCCGAAAAAAACGAGTATTCCAATTGAGTGCTATAAATAAGAGGGTACAGCATCCACCCAACGCGCAGCAACGTTGGCGTCTATCCGTCTCTGCATTGCCATCCGCCAGACGCGAACCATTTCAACATTAATGTCTATATACGTCCCCAATGGGCGCATTGTATTCTACAGTGCTGAGCCAATGCCAAAACGAACAAAGAGCTAGCTAATGCGGGCCGTTTGGCACCCTCCCTTCGAAATTCTGTATTGGTTCTAGGATCGTATCGCGTACAATAGCTTGCGCATATGTGGTAAAACGATTTTCGTATATATTGCGAAGGGGTCCTGGCGTCCGATAGGAACATCGTGTAAGCATTGGCTTTTCACAAAAATCATACTGTACGTAAGCTGACCAGCAAGACCGACCGGTCTTACATCTATTGTAGTCCTTGTTTGTTGCAGACACTTAGTTCTGAAAGGAAAGATGTGCTTGTCCTTGAATCTTTCCGATGTTATGGCCCCAGGAACTTATCAGCATTAGACAATATAACGTCGACTATTTATTGCGAATAAAGGTACTAAAAAAAAAGGATCCAAAAAGAAGGAACGTAGCTGAGACGAAAAATGATACTGGCAGATATACTCAACAGCTACCGCTTTAGATTATCTATCTTGAACATCTTCATTACGGTCCCGTATTCATCCTATCGCGTTACGGCTTGTGGTCGTTAGAACCCGGGCGGAACGATAGTACAGCTACGAGCGAGGATCGATTCTGCAGATGATTGTTTTTCTGGCTCGTGAAAACCTAAGGAAACGCCAATGGACCTGAATCGTCGGCGTACTAGGCAGTCGAACCCAGTCCAGAATACCTAGCTTCTAGCAACGGCGTACGATTCAATCTGCCGTAATATCCTCGCGGTGGAAGCGGTTCCGAAGTCGAATTCAAACGCACAACTTGGCACCTGAAGCGGCAGCTTGTGTAAATCGTAATCGAGCTTATCTAGCGAGACTGTGTAGCGCGTCGAAAACAGTGCCGGAAATCTATCGATTCGCGCTTTGGTCCGTTCAAATTTGCCGCCAACGCTAGGTGGCGGGCATGCCGTCGATCCTAACAAATGCTCGATGTTTCCCTTTGCGTAATAGACCATCACGGAACATCGTCGTTGTGGCTGAAGCACCGGTACGTCACTGGATATAATAATGATGATAATAATAATAATATAATAGATAGATGCGAGTCATGTTTCAGAGCTTACTGTCCAGCTGCCCCGCGATACATGGCGGCAGTATCTGTTGCCTATCGCATTAGTTTGATTCGGCTTGTTTGATACGATTGTGCATTTTATCCATTACTTTTTTTATCTCCTCGATTAGCTTTTTCGACGCGACAGCGGGAGCCGTCGATTCAGCCGATTCAGTCGAAAAAAAAGAGGGCTCAAAAGATAGCCGATAGCTGTAGATTTAATTCTATGTCAACTGAAATACTGTTGAAGGAATGCGAAGCACTTCTGCTCTTGCCGAAGGTTAGATCGAAAATCGAAATGACCCGAGGACGCCAAGCGAGACAATCAAGCTTAGCAGTTCGTTTTACCTTTACCGCAAAAGAGAAATATATCGCCTTCTGAGGCATGTGGCAGCCACCTGGAACTAAGTAGATCATATAAGGGCTTTCTTAAATAATCATCGCTATGTAAAGGCTTAGCTAGCCGATTCTCTCCCTGACTCGGTAAGAGCTTCCTGAGGTAGCATTGGTATATTTATCATAGCGTCAGTTTTTCCATTGAAAAGGCTTAGCATATCTCGCTTACTTGTTTACTCTAGCCAGTATATAGATTCAATGCAATCGTTCGAGGTATAGTTAGACTCCAGTGTAGACACTCTGTCGTTGCGTTCCACATTCCGCTGCGGAAACGTCAACTCTGAAGAGTGGCACGCTGTTACTCTGGTAACAATTACTGCTTAACATATAGCGAGGCGAAAACTACATACAGGGTGCAGGTGTTTTTCCGTCAAACAGAAACAGATTTTTGCAGTTTCTGTCAGTTTTCTTTTACTATCAAAAAATCATATCGAATAATCGTGTAGAATTTAAATGCAAACGAAAAACCAACTCGAAACCTAGTGGAACCCTCCAGGGAAACCGCACGCTTAGGTTCTGTGCGAAATGTCTGACGTAACGCTAGCCTAATAGACTATAGGATGCCGGGTAGAAATTGTACAAATGGTTACTGTAGATTTTGTTTATCTCTTCTTGTTACAAACAAGCGCATTGGTGACGTGGCATCCTATCGACGGCTATCACCATTACGACACTGCTCTCTCCGGCCTGATTTGGTTTGCCGACGCCATACAAGGTGGATTACTTTCTTAGAGGCACGTATACGGAAACGAAAAAAGTGCTACCATCGATTGTTTCTCACGAAAGTTTTTCTCGTCTTTGTCATCCTCTTAGCCCTTCCCCGTTGTTTCATGGCTCCTGTTATAATTCGCGTTGTATTCTTCGTTGCCGTCCGATGGGGCGTTCTAACAAGGGCTGATTCCTTTTGAAGTTTGCCCAACGTAAAACGGTCCAACCTAGGTTTTTTGTCTCGTAGGCCGCCATTAGCACTTTCACATAAAGCTCTCCTCACCGTTATTATCACCCATTAGCCTTTCATCTTGCCGCTACGCCTCCTCAACCATTGTTGTGTTATTCCTAGCGGTGGCGGCAGTAGCAATCCTACACGACGATTGACAAAGGGAGATCGTTCTGCTGTAGTATTTGTGGTTGTGAACAAACGGCCGAATTTGTTCCGTAGGGAAGCAGGATGAGGGAATGGAGGAGGACGGCGGGGACACGTCATTTAGTAAGGCCTTCCAACTAAGTAAGTCTTGCAGCATTCGATGAACACAACTGCTTGATGGCTCCATGACAAAGCCAAACGAGTATTGGGCGTCATGCGCTACCGTTCGTCAATACCACGCGATTTTCGGCACTATAAAGGTGCGCAGCGTTCGGTGTTGCCTGATCGTTGAGAGGAGAGTCAGTTCGACAGTGATTCGAAGTAGGCCAGGTGAATACCTTGACGGCGAGCCAGCTTGGAGGAACAGGTATACGTAATGTCGTATGTAAACATTAATTTGTTGACATACCAGTAAGAGTCACCAGAAGATGCAAAAAGAATTCAAAGGGTACCCGAAGTAACTAATCCTGACGGACAGCCAACGGGCTACCAGCAAGAGCTATGTCGTGGAGATTATCTCTATGTACGCATGCGTACAAGTCGGTTTGCAAACGACGCTTAGCCGCTTTGACCCATATCGATTCGCAGGGCGCGATATAAAGGGGATATCTACCACGAAACATATATGTAACTCTTCAGTACTGCAAACATGCTTTCCTAGCCTTAAAGCTGCAAAGATTTTCAATAGTTAACATCGAGACGACGCACTATGTGTTTGGATAGAATTTCCCTAAAGGCCATCATGACATATTCTTGAATTTTCGGAATATTTGGAAACAGTCACCTACCTACCCATACGGTTCCCAGACGGAAAGCGTATAGCCTGTCCAAAGGTTAGATTAATCAAAAAAAGCGTTGGCGCTGTGCTCTTAATAGTTTACTTTGTGTCTGAATTCTACGTAACCCGCTTAAGAGCTAGCTGAGCAGGACGCTTGCTACTAGAATCAAAATATTGAAATTAAACCGTTGCATTATAAAATGCTATTGTTAAAATAAGAGCTGTATTTTAGACAAAAACTGATTAATTTTCTTCAACTGAGCGATGCACTCACACCATAACTAGGTCTACCTTTATTTTGTGTCATTTTCGACCTCACCATGTCTACATGTATAGGTACGAAAAGGTACAACTAACAAGAGATGATGACGTCGTCGATCCTGCACCGAACATGTGTGCATTCCGTCAATTTACTACTGAGGTCACCTCACGGGGACAGGACGTACTTAATGGATGCACACAACGCATGTAGTTTCATGATTGCACATAAACTGCGCTCAAACGGTTTTCTATTGCGCACTTTGTCCCCGAACATGCCTGTTCCCGTGTGCAGGAAGCTGCGCGTTTCGTCACACTTTTTGTATTGTTTTGTTGGGCTATAAGTCCAACGGGTAGATCTCAGACATTCTGACATGTGTTGTTTGTGCTTCGATAGTTAAGAGGCGGTGTCATCAAAGACTTCGGCTACCCTCAGTAGAATATGAACGAACCACGTTCATCTAATAGCCAGGTCAGAGCTATAGAGCTAACGCTAATAATGTTCGTTCTAAAGGAGCAGCTTCCACGCCAAACAAAAAAAAAGTCCAGATTTCATTTAGGTCGCTGGGATTGGGATGTACGAAGGGAACTAGGGTGAACCCATGGTAAACTCGGATTTTTTATTCAGCTTACGATGTCAGCTAAACAGGCCTAGATATAGGATCGCATCTTCTACGAGCCATAAGCCGTTTCAAAAACAAATCTATGCTACAGTATCTGAAAAATCTCAGGCTATTTTAGGTTCGCAACTCTTGCGTAACTATATCGTTTATGTATAGCTGTCTAGATAAGCGACAATTGTTCAATGTTCATATTTAAAAGGCGCATATATAATAAAGACAGCCTTTTACATCGCACATAATGAGGAAATTGCATAATGTAGTATGAGTATTCTGACGCTCCGTAGATTTATGTAGCTATGCTGATGATACCTTTGTTGCCGTATCCTTTGTTTGTGTACACTCACTTTAACTCGCCCCCTCTATATCTAGCCTAAATCACTTCAATGTCATTGCCTACCTTTGCTTTGGGACGTCCTATTGGCGTTCTCACCCCCCGTCCCATCTCTAATCCGTCGAAATTCATTACTTCGCATTACATGTAATGCCCAAAGCGAACGGGTTTCCACCTTATCGGGTTGTAAAAGGCCTCGCCCCGAATAGCCGTCAGGGCGAATGGTCGATGCGCAGACCACCTTGGTCAATGACTTCTCCAAGCCACAAAGGCCTGGCTCCTTGTTGTGATGGGGCACCGAACAATACGAGCTTTCAATGTGTTGAATCGGTAGAGGGGGTTACTTTTATAGTCCGCCAAGCCAGAAGAGGAGAAAGCCCAGTGTAATAGATAGTCAACGCAAAATGTGTAAGAGCAATAATGTGTTCCTTTGTGCGAACTCTTTGCTGGCCTATGGATCTGTGTAATGCGTTCCTAATTGTTGTAATTGAGTCATCTTAGAGCAAACGTTGTGTGACAGCATGGGCAGCGAAGGTGGCATAGGACTTCTGGCCATGTCCCCCCCCCCCCCCCGCCCTCCCGCCGTGACTTCGCAGGCACACGAGAAGCAGACTCAGTGCTAAAAATGTGGATCGAAGGAAAAAGCGGTCCACAAAGCACCGCTAAGAGAGCATCTCTATTTAATGTTTCTATGCGTATATTATAATATACACATATAGATACTTCTCCTCCCGTGAACGTGTATATATCTGTTCTTTGTTCGTCTCCTGGCGACTGGTGGAGTTGCTCAAATGATCTAACTCGAGAATATATGAGTGTATTATAGTATAGGCCACTCGATTGATCTTGCTCACTCGTCCAGTTGAATTGTTTCCTAGTTCGAATCTACTATGTATCCTAGTGTATGCTATACGTTATATGTGTGCTACGTCTAATATAGGTACGACTACTTCGTTTGTCACCGAACCCGACGGATGACCATATGGCGACAAAAAGGCCGGGCCTGAACAGAAAAGAGGAAATCACATTTTATCGGACCAACACGATCTTAGCATATGCTTCAGCCAACTATCAGTGTTATCACGCGAATACGAGGGAAGTAAAGTATCGTTGTTATACAAGAAACGCACATAGTAATAATAATATAATGCAAGAGTATTAGGCGACAGTGCATGCCAATCGCGTGAAGTCTCTAGTACAAGCGAGATAGAGCAATTCCACGAGGGTGTCTACCTGGTTACCCTCGTATGTGAGTGGAGGGCTATCCAACTATCCCCTAAAGTAGGTCTGAATGCAGTTGCAATTGCGCTAGCCCCAATGGCCAGATCACAGCAAACAAAGGAGGATACCATCTCAAATCTGTGGGGGGGAGAAGAAGATACAGAGCGACATAGTACACTCCCCCATGTTGTTGAAGTTGTGGTCTGTAGATAGTTGTTGTAGTTGTGCCAAGTAAATCGTGTACAGACAAATCAGTCGAATCAACGGAGCTTCGGAGGCCATCTTGAATCACTGCTGGGGGTCTGTCTTTATCGTGGTCGCATGCCTTCTCCCGGCGCTTGTTCAACTGTACTATATCTATCCATCTCGTTCAGCGGAGTCGCTAGGGGAGACGCATGAACTAGCAGCAGCGGCAGTGAAGGCAATGAAGTTACGAAATGGTCGGATGCTGAGAAGCGACACCAAATAGAATGATAACGCTCCTCTTTGCGATTCTTCAGCCGCGCTCGTAAGGTTCAGGATGAGTTCGCCAGAATTCTCGATAGCGAGAAAACGAATCCAATGAGTAAAGCACAACCTGGGGCCGTAAAACGAGACAACGTTTGCGAATTGATCTCATGCGATTAAGCTCTGTTCTGTTAGACATGTTTATACAGAACACAATAAACAACGTGCGAGAACAGCATCGGCTGAGAAGAACAAACTCCACTAGAACTGTCCAAGACAATGACATCTTTCGCAGATAGAAATTGAATTGAAATCTTTAATGGTTACCATGAGAGCTACTCACTGCAATAGTAGAAGTAGCGGTAGCTAATTTTCGGTTGATGAAAAAACGTGTCGCAGCGTTGACATCACAATTACGAAACAAACCTGGCTGGTCAAGGCTTTGATCTCTACTGATTAACCCGTAGAGAGCCTGAACGCGGCACTCGCAAAGTTTTCTGTTCCAGTGAATGAATATAGCCAAATTCTTATAGCCTAAAAAATAGCCGTATCTTAGGCATGGTCTATTGACCATATCGACATTTTCACAGAGAATGCATGAGCTATTTATATCTACTAGTAGTACTCAGGCGTTCTCTACGTGTGGTCGTCCTCTGCACGCCGATTTCCGCAGAGTTTGTCGACCACCGGCAAAGATCCAAGTTATTTGTCTGTTTATTAGAATTGTGATAGAGCATCTGTCTTGGTTACTGTTTAATGGTACGATGGACAATAATTTGGAACTATTACATAAGATACTTGCATATTACTTAGATGGATTAGAAACCTGGGGCCGAAAAAGGGTCATCTAGCATCCAGCTACGCGAATATCTTCATAGTTCACTTTTAAAAGATCGTCTTCTTTCTAGTTCAGGCCAATAGGGATCTTCAAGTGCTGGTAGCACTGTCTGAATACGGTTAACGATTTGGAAGGAGGCCGGCGCATTAGGCACACAAGAGAGCCGAGAAGGACGCTTTCCTGTCTTACGCACTGGTGTGATCGCCTCTGAAGAGACGCTCTGAAGAACAACGGAAACAGCATCTCCGTTGTTCTTTTCCGCTTATCGATCGATAAGTATGTATGTGCGTGTAGGCGTTTTATTGGCAACAGCTTAAAGAGTGTCGTTTTGCCGTCTAATCTTGACGGACCATCTCGGACCGGTTGATTAGGTAGCACCGCTTGCTGGAGCCCAACTGTCTGCACTGCTATTCGGAAACGATATCCACCCATGAAAGTTGTGCTCGGAGAAAACAGGCTGCATTAATGATCTATGAATTGAACTGGCCTACTTTTAGGTGCGTTCTATGCACTCACAGAGCACTGTAGAGGAGTGTTAGTATTCGGGTGGATAAACGTCTCCAAGATAATCTCATTGTAATCCAGAACCTTATTTAAATACTCAAGAATGGGCGACCATTCACACCTAAGTCCGCGACACGAGCATCGTCCTATTAACGAATACTTCTCGAGCTTATATTGTAATCCATCTTATTTCCGTTCTTATTCCATATATTTTTATTACTTTTACATCCATCTATGCTCCGCTCATTGCAGTTTCGTCCATTCAGTACCCTTAGTAGCCAAGCTTTACGCGCACATTACTCATTCAGTATTGTCTTTGGCTTGTTTAATGCGATCCCCGATCTATCCCATAGCATCTGATCTGCTCGTGCAACAGTTATCCGTGTAGAAACATGCTTTCGACACCTACGTGCACCGACATGCACACACATGTAAGCAGTTGAATGATTGTTATCGCGCCGCGAGCGAAGATTGTCGGCAAAAAACGACTGTCGTTTGTTGGCTACTTCTGCTTTTTGGCCTGTTGAACTTTTTCGTTTTCGTTTGGGGGGTGGGGTGTCCCTTTCTTCTCGTTCGCTTGTGCTCTCTTCCTTTCGTCGACTCTCGTTTGTCCCTTGATGCGGTCCGGGCGCCTGTGGGCTTTGTTCCAGCGCTCAAAAAATAGCTCGCAGGTCATCGGACGCATTTTCATATCAAGTAGACATACATGTGGATAAATGGAACAGAACACGATGAAGCAGGACGTGGAAAAATGAAACAAGAAGACAAAGCTATTAGGCGCGTGCGTACTGAACCAGTGTGGAGTCGCTGAATAATCGCTCGTTCGCATCTGTAACTAAAACGGTTCGGTCAGAAGCAACACGGCTGGCTGCTCTGAGTTTTGCTGTTACTCTATCACTGTTTCTGAGTGTTTCAGCCACCTCAGCCACCATGTTTCTTCCTGATTCTGTTGTCGTTGAAGTTGTCGCTCTAAGGCCATTCTTTTTGGTGGGTGCGCGTCTTCGTCTCCATTTTTTTTCTACGACCGTAGTAGTTTACGGAACTGTCTCCGAGAACCTATCGCATTGGCGTGGCGATTGTTGATGGCCGAGATGGTGTTGACTAGGTAGAGGTTCCACCAGAGGCTCACTAACCAGATATAGGTTACTTACTGGAATTCTTCTGTGTTGATCTCAGATGAGTATACGCTGCTAGCAATCACGCTGACTGTTTCGTTAGCTCGCAACACGCCGCTGCTGGTTTCACCGGGTCAGTCTGCGTGTGTGTATATTTGGCTGGTCATCCTATGGACGAAAGCTCAACACGAAGATATGATGCAGGGCAGAATTGCAGACGCGAACGATAGCGGAATATGGATGTCTTGTTTCGTGTGTGCGGGCAACAGTATGTTTGTAACGAGTCGCCGCGCAGCAGAGCTCATCTGGTTAAGCAGCCGTTACACGGGCAGGTTCTTTCTCTTCTCTTTTCTTTTTCCTCTGGCTGACTGGTTTTCGTCACAGAATGATGAACTCCACTCTGATTGTAAGACAAAAAGCGAACTGTGATATGTATATGGAGTACCGTCTCGTCACCACACGCTGTTAGTAACAGGGCCGAAAACATGATTCCGGTATAATCGCGGAATAAACGAACGACTCGCCAACATAATTAATAGGAAATGTTCGCCTTTAGAATGAGTTTATCTACTGCGCACATGGTTAGGCTATAGAGCGCAAAGACTACGCGGAAATGTAAAAGTTTCATACTAGTCTATTGCTAGCTAGCAGTCCTGAGGCCCCTCTCATTGGAAACGTCGCTGCCTCGCTGGACTAGTTCAGTCAATTTAAATTTACCTCATTCAAAGAACACTGTTCTCCTCTATTTCAATAGTATAATATATTCTGCTAGTATTCTTGTATCATCCAGAAGTATCGCCTCTTCAGTCATCCCAGTGATTGTTGCTGGGTGCTCTTGTGCCTGTGCTAGGTCCGCAGTTACAAGCAAAACTTGAAGTTGCTGCGACTTTCTTAGTTGACACTTATGAATTACCTTTATGAACCTTTATCAATATAAACGTTCACAAAAGTTAAACTATTCATAAACGCTACGACAACCATGATTGCTACTGTGCACTGTCATTGACAACGTCTTTTCTAGACATCCAATACTGTTACGTTCACGCAAAGAGACTTTATATTATTACAAAACATACATAACATAGCTAGTGTGTGCAGATTTCACTTAAATTCTATGTGTGGTTTACATTAGTTGTGTTCCTTATAACAATTCACGTTACGCTATGCACGTAACAACAGCATGCATCTACTAGAACCCGCTCAGCACTGTGTTCTTTGCGTTTTGAAAAGATATCCGGAAAAGACGAAAACCCGGGTCAGCTATGCACCCTATTGGGCCTTAGTTGTCACTTCAATTTCAGCCTCGAATTGATCTTACTGCTGCGGTCTACTTTTCTCGCCTTAGGACACAATCAAGATCTGAAATGGCCTTTGCGAATTCTTGTTTCCTTTGCTTAATTTCCTTCTCTCTAGACCAGTATATCTGCCAAAAATCAGATGAAACGGTACGATCAGCATCGATGAGAGAGAGTATCTGATTAAGCTTACTTCTAAGAAGTAGCAGACGAAAAAAGACGTTCTTCGGATATACGTTAAAACGACTTTAAAACAATCATCTTATTTTAGGGTTTACACAATATAGATAAGTGTATATACGTATATACACCCTTATATATACAGTATAAGTGCGCCGTCTCCGTCTTGTAAGCCACATGTTCGGCATGTGCGAAGTCATCACTGTCTAGCAAAACTTGTTTATTGAGCAGTACGGTGTAGAGGTGTGCATGTGCAATGGCTATTTTAAGAGTTGACAAAAGCTCTAGAGGGTGCTGCCATTGACCTGAGAAGTAGACAATGTGGAAGATCTACGCTGTATCCGAGCGTGATCTTCTATTAGAGCGGAAGATAGGCGCCGGTTCACGGCATCGTTGGTCGAATGCTCGTCCCGCTCCGTACAGGAAACACATACTCCGGCGCAACTCTCTTTATTTTATAAATTCACTATATGATTTACTGCCGAGCTTTTCAATGCTTTCATCATTTGGGCCTGTATTCCACTGTTTTGATGGCTATGTGCTTATGCGGCATATTTCACTGTGATCATTTCATTCGAGCAGAGACCGATTTACCTCGAAGATATTGGCTCTTTTTTACTTTTATTGTCACCCCGTCGGCGTCGTCATTGTCATGATCATTACGATCGTCAGCGTCAGAATGATCAGTATAAAAAGCAACTACATCGGTTCGAAAGGCATCTTTGACTGAATCTGTTAATAGATAAAAGCGAGAAAAATACGTAGACAGAAAAAGAGAAGAGAAAAGTTAAAAAAAAAAAAAAAAAACTATTTCGGGAAAAAATTTCCTTTCATTGTTCCGGTGAGATATCGATTTAACGTGTGATATAGCGCACCGCCGTTTGCTAGAGAGCAATAACAACGCGCCGACGGTGGCAATGACGCGGTACAGGTCCGGACCACCTTGGACGATTAAAAAAAAAAGTAACGAAGTGGTCGTTTTGTTGGCTTGCGCTAGGGGGCGCAACTAACTTTCAGTTATTCCGCAATGCATATATATCACCAGGAAAAAGTAATCGGAGTGTTGTGGCCTTTTATGCTGGAAAAAACATAAAAATCGAACAAAATAGTAATTAATCTGAGGATCAAAAACGCTGTCTGATAAGGGAATCGACAAATTCCGGCCGTATCCCTTACAACAGTTGAGAGCCCAATATCAGGAACTCATGTGAGTACGCAAGGATGGCACAACTGAGGGGTAAATCGAAGCTTTTCTTTACGAGACCAATTCGAAGAGTTTTTTTTTGAGTCGCAACTAACATATACCTGGTAACATCTAGCATGAACATTGTACCCGCTGTGTTAAGATGTAGTTTCGGCTATAATTAGATTTGGTACTTCTTGGTACTTGTGCGTGAGCATGATAAGCGAGCATACAAGATAGATCAGTTCGCTAGGCAGGTCCACAAACGAATCCAATACTAATAGTAACGCAAATGGGTGATTCGATAAAAGGTCATGCACCTAGAATACCCCCCCCCCCCCCCGTAAGGGACAGTAAGGTCAAACTCAGTCTTCGCACAACCTAAACATATTCGTATGTGTGTGTTTCGATTTCGTCTCTTCTTTCGTTTGTTTCCATATATTTTCGCTTTGAACAGAGACACTTAAACAGTGGTATTCGTCCGGACGCTTTCGTTCGGTTTTTTTTCTGTTGTAAATTATGTAACAGGTCGTTTGAGGGGCTCCGCTCCTGTAACGTTGTGGTAGAAGGAGTTTCGAAGCTCTGTTTTCGCGCACGAGACCCAAAAGCGGGTTGTGATGGGTGATTGTGTGTCGAGAGGAAAAGCCAGCTAAGGAAAAATACCTCCTGTCGAAAAGGAGTCATGCAAATCAAATAATTGACCATGGGACTGTTCCAACGACTTTTATGAACGACTATCTGTTAGTGTAAAAGCATATCTCAGTTCATGTAGTAGTTATATGGGTGCCGAATGGAGAGGTAGGTAGCCCAGAAAAAATAGATATGATTTGAAATACTGAAGACTACGTTATATTACTATAGGGTTTCAAAAATAAACCGTTTTTTTGAGTGTGATTTTTAGACTGTCTATACTAACTCTGAGAGCAACTGCGAAATATCTCCACAGTTTGTTTAGTTAATTTGTTTTAGCTTCAAGAGAATCTAACATAGAATAGGTCAACTGTGTAAGTTCGACAACGCAACATAGGATCGTATCGTAATTGATTTGCAACATCGTAGATCAGTTGCTGAATAGGCCCCATCATGCCGCCTTAGCTTAGTTCATCCTGGTCGAGTGAATTTTCACTAAAACATCAACATAATTTAGACGCTTCATGCCCGTATTCCAACGATTTCTTATAAAAGAATAATTCAAGGCATGCACGAAGCAATTGGACGACTTTGAGCAACGCACTGATGTCAGACGGGGCGGTCTTTTCTTTGGAATCGAACACAACGCAAGCCTGAACCTTTCCGCTACTTTTCCTCGCACAGAGTCAAAATATATATATCTCGTTTATCAAAGCAACTATTATATCTATGAAATGCAAACAGTAAATAATGTTCTATGAGGAAATGCAGGAGAAAAGTGGTTTCGTCAAGCTGAAGGGTCGTTACTTGACAGCGGCGATCAAATCCAATCTCATAAATTGATCCTGTTTTCATTTAGGCCCCTAGATGTAGACAGCTTTGTGGCTCTGCGTGGAAGATCTTGCCCACAATGTGCTTTTAGCGTTCATGTCGGTATACAGCCAGCGTGTGATGCCCATGTGCTATCGGTAAGGGTAGCGTTAATGCACAAGGTGGAACAGACCCGCGATATATCCCATTTGTTTGCATCATTTGTAAAGTTAAAGCGTCGTTGTGTACATGACTGTATACAGTCATGCCACAATCATATATCAGTCTTCAGTTGAGCGAAACGTCGATCCTTATTTTTTGAGATCGTGTGCACGATTTATCCGAATATATACATGCATCACACACATACACGCGTAGACATGTAGAAAGAGTTGGGGTATTGATAAGGTGGAGCTAGCGAAAAAGAACTATAGGGGGTCAAGATGCGTTCAAGTTTCGGATCACCACTTAAAGAGGTAGGAGCTTAGGCTGGAATGGCTATTGGACAGAGTGAGCGAATGTAGGTCAGAGAACACGTTCTTCGTGTTGTCACCTGCTGCTTTTCAGGGTACTTGTTGAGATGCCTGCGTAGGTTTGGTATATGGATCGGTGGCATCGTCGATTGAGCCATAGCTTTTTCACCGTGTGGAAAAGTCTGTACTGGTTCGTGCGCAGCAGGACACGCATATATATATAGCCACTGTCGCTCAATATAGGTCTAATACAGGTTCATGTGACTGGTGTGGGATGCCGAGCTTATCCAACGGCCCTGTTATGTACGTGGGGTGTTTTTAGCTAAAGGAAAAAGACAATGATGAGAGCTGAAAAGTTCTCTCAGCGCCTACGTTGTGGAACACAAACGTGCGTTCGAACGCGTACTTCAATTGTTCCCCGTTAGTTTGTTGTTCAATTGTACTCTTATAATCTGTACGATCGAGCTACTGAAGGCAGAAACTATGAGAAAACGAAAACTGCAGGAAAGGCGGGTAGCATCATTTGTGTAAGCAACCATTCCTGCAGTGAGTAGAACTTAATTTTGAGGCTCAATATAAGCTGTTCCGGGCGCTTCTTAACTACCTAGACGTTTTTGAGTCTTGACGTACGTCACAGATAAATAACCAGTCAAGCGATTTCCTTTGCTTGCAGACGATCAGTCCATGAACCATTCGCTATTAGACAACACGGTATCGTTGTCTCCCTGTTAATGCTTGTAAGCCTTTTGTTATTGTTACTGCTTCGGCCTTCCTCATTATCTGTGGCCGATCTCGGGCTGTCGCTGCCAACGCTCGTCTGCCAAGGTTGACAGATTTCCTATTGCATTGTAAGGGTCAATCGTTTGCCTCTCCATGGCACAGTCGTATTCCTCGTAGATTCGTACCGTTGAAATTAACGCCGAACATTGATATACTTAGCAACGCAAGCTACGAGTTACTAAATCATTCACTTGCACTACGATCTCTGGTGCCGATCTATCGGCGTCTGAAAAGCGGAGGCTTCCAATCCAAATGGCAATGAATAGAATGGAGAACTGTTTCCATAACCGTTGAACGCTATTTGGATCAGGTAAGCCCCCAACTGTGCACCGCGTGCCGTATACCGTATAGCCTAAAAAGGTAGGCTGCGAAAAGTTGTGAGCACCACAGCAGTTCTTCACCAACAATCTCGAAACAAACTCATAGCCAGACGTATTCAGCTAGCCAATTTAAAATCAATCCACCGTGCTCTACGCAATATGGCGAACTAGATTTACTAACACAATGTATGCTAACTGGCATATTCCATATAGTAACCATAATGACGCGGGGGTAATATAATGAATTCAATCTATAATTACATACTTCTATCGCTTGAGAAATCAACGGATCTGTGAAAGCAAGCTGGCCTATTTGGTAAGTGAGCAGCAAACATCATCATTAGTGCCTGTCTTTTAACCGCCACTGGTTGATATCCGCAAAAGTGAATAGACCCCTAGAATATTGTCTCCTGGTAATAGGCCTACCGAACGCTTCCCTTCTGTAAGCTTATGGAGTTATAGGTTCCCTACTGGAAACATCTGTGCCAGGTAAAATTCAGAAGTCGAATTGGAATAGAGGGTTTTTTTTTCTAGATACATGGATCTTTGCTGTAAACAGTTGGTTCCTCTTGATGTACTCATGTGCTAGCCACAGAAAGTAGCGAAGAAAAGAAATCGGGTAATTTTCCGTGTTGTTAACTTTATTCGTATTCGGGTATTTTGTCGTTGCCGCTGATAGCCGGTAGAACGCGACCTACCCGAAGTCGTTGCAGAAGCCCGGGAGCAACTTGAAATGGCGATTGTAGGGTAAGTATATCGGACAGGATATGTTTTCTAAAGTGACCGCTATTGTCGTTGTAGTAGCAGCTCCTGGCGCTCTATTCAATTTTCAAATTTTTCATCCCTTTATATTGGTTTTTTGAATTTCTCGTAGACATATTGCGCGGGTGAACGTTATGTCGTATTATTTTTGATTGTTTGAAGAACAAACATTGTCTTTAAACCCAAAAACAAATGTTTATTTGAAAAGGAACAGTTGACTATTTAACCAGCCCAGATAACAGTAAAATAACATTTTCAATATTCATTATTTGAAGACATCATTATCTCCGCAACTATTTTAGGCACGACAACGACTTACCATGGTCAAAAACAAGTTTACGTAACGTAAGGCGATTCTGCAAATGTTCCATGTTCTGCAAACATTTGTATTTTCTTTTTTATTCATGAAATTTTGTGTAGGTAGTGTAAAACACGACTGATTCAAAAAAAAAAAGCAGCCCATAACTATTTGCCGGTCTGTCTTTTCATCGACATTAAGTTGTTTACAATCGTATGGCACAATCGGTCGAAGTAAGCCGGGATTGAAGCTGATGCAGTTATCATCCACATACAAAGTACGTCCACATGAAGTTAATTTCCCTTCGCTAAGCTTTCCGCCATAGCGGACGAATAGGACGTAGATCAAGCTTTGTGATCTTTATTGTACGTTTTTATTTGTAATAATACACAACGTTCAATGCTGTTGTCCGTTGACTTCTGCTGTTAATGTGTAACATATATTTTGGTATTCCTCTATGACCCCACCTCGTCGGTGTCGTTACCATTCCGTCATCAAGATAGCGTTTTTGTCACGTCAATTTTAGTTTGATAATTTTATCCCAGTATACTCAATACGAGGCCGTAGATAAGCATGGCGGTACCATTATTTCTATATGTTGTTTCCCTGACCATCAACAGATGATTCGTTGAATCAGTCTATAATATGTTCTCGCTTTACTTTGCTACGTTCATCTATTCGACCGTTTAAATAGAAACCCAAGAGTTGCTGCCTTTTGGCAAGATGACGCCGCCGAAAATCGTGATAGACGGGTGACGCGTGCACGACGCGATAATTCATACATATCCGAAAACAGATAGATACACACGCTCAGTAGAACTTCGTCGCATCGTATAGACCGACATAAATATGGAAATATGTTTCGTTAAGGTATGCTGGTTTGTGTTGTTAGTCGAAACGAGTATTATTTTTTTGTTTCTATTTAGAAGCAGAGCAACATTTAGTCACTGCGATCACGATTACCATATCATGTAAACGTAGTCGTCAGACCTGGTATAGCTGCGGGGTGACGCTACCTCTGTAGCATCCTTTGCATCTAGTGTCGGCCTCGATGATGAGCGCATTTGTCATTCGGTCTTTGTGAATTCCGATATGCCGCCAATGGGGTTCATCCATTCGTCCATGCACACTGGAGTACGACCCATCGTATTATAGGGACTCATTAGCAAATAGACCAAAACGGTGTTTACAACGAAGCACACATGGAACGTCTTACTCTAGCACGAAGCAGACGACGGGCAAGATGCCACTCTCCATTATCATAGTAAAACGCAACAGTCGTCACCATGATCGAGTCGTCCATAAGACGGCTTAACGAAGCAATCAAGAGGATAACGGGAGGCTTCAGTAGTCAATATCGAGCGACTTCGCCCGACGGCATCTTCTGACGCCCGCATCTCATGCTGAATTGACCTTTAGCATCTCTTTGATTTGATTAGCGAGAGCAGAACGTCATTGTTACCGAGCGACAGGCAGACAGCAGTCGCCACTAAAAAAGGTCGTGAAGGTGGCCAATAATGGCTTTGTTCATATCGTGTCGTGTTCCAGCTTTGATATGTATAAACATTTTGAGTCCTAAGGAAGAAATGGATTCATGTTTTAAATATCGATTCGAAATAATCTTGTACCTAGGCACCATGAACCGCACTTGACCTGGCGCTCCCCTCGAGCTTTGCCAAAAGTTGTATTTCGTATCGTCTATAATTAATCGCCATATTATCCTTAATTCGATTTCCATATGTCGTGTTAATTTTAGTCGCAGAATAAGCGGCCCAAAAAGAATTTGGTAGCAGGCTGACGTAAACGAAGTTCTCGCACAGGCTCTAAACAGGGGCTCGTATAGGGGGCATCGGCACCTGTCACGTAAGCGGTCCATACGACTCACGTAAATATGCCCCGTAGTCGTAGTGCTCGTGAAAGCAACACTCGGCATAAGATATCTCGTCAGCGTATATGTTAATAGGAGCACGCATCGTGTCCGAAATCACCGCTGTCGCATCGGTGACCATAACAAACCTCTTATTAAATCACCCGCTGCAATTGTTTCGATAGTGAATGTACAGCGTGCTCATGAATGTCATCCGCACAATGTATTGAGATGTCTTCTTTATTAGTTAGCGATACGTTCAGAGCCCTGAAGTTCTATACCAGGAACGTTGGTGTAGAAGTTAGGAAGACCTCTGTATTGCTCGTGCGCTTTATCTGCTAGTCTGAACCGAACCGAGCTCCGCTGTCAACAAGCGATTGGAATCCGTGCACCTGTCATTCAATCGAGCCCGCGATTACGATACACCCTGTAGATGTTGTAGGGTGTCCAAGAATGTCTCCGTGGCATGCGGGTACTATATGGCCGCCCGCGGCCGTGCGGACCTTGAACAGAACGAGCTAAGGCACGTTTGCTGATTACGAAAAGATCGAAGGACGCTTTCGAAATAGACTCAAATCCTAGGTGGGAGGAACCGAGGTTCGTTGTTACTGTCTCCAAATGCGAAGATTGCTACCTTTGATGACATCCTTCAAGCTCGACCTATTCTCACAGATACGCGCAGGCACTGACCCTGTGCAGATGGGCTAACAAGGTAACACACCGATGAAGAGTGATCGTACGATCAGCTACGGAATATATTACTGTATTAGCTTGTGGATAGAACCTGGTAAAATCAGTAATCAGAGCCCGATCATCGACTTGACCGTAGATAATTTCTGTGTTCTAAAAACACGAACACGGTGCCCGACGTAGGTGAGACTAGTTGCAACAAACAATACCAGACCAGCGTAGAATAGCTTTAGTAGAGATTTAAGCACTGCACGCATCTACGAGCAACGAAATCGTTCATCTGCCTTCATTAACGAGTCTCTTGTTCTGTAATCTGTGTATGTATACGTCGAAATATGTTTATTTTTGAATCTGTATTCTGACGCGTTGTTCAGTCCAGGCAGTAACTGCCGTTGATTCGTGACGCCCGCCTAAATTGTTCCCTGTTGGTGATTTCTAGACGGGCTGTGACAACAACAGGTCGCAAATCTTGTGTGGTGAAGTTTGTTATTGTTCTTATTGTTTGAGTTGTAGCTCGGCCATGAAATTTTGCTAAAAAACAGACGAGAAAGTTAGTAATCGAGAACAGGCAGAACGAAGCACAGTTTAGGCTACGATAGACGGACAAGCGCTGTTGTCACCAGGCAGTATTCGTGCAGAAGCTGAAAGCGTCAAATAACGACAAGTGCAACGTATTGCTTCAGGTTTGTCGTCATGGATGTATGTGTCTGTTCCTCGTGCTGCCGTCTGCGTGCGCGACGGCAAGCGATCGCGCTCTGTTGCCTATTCTTTAGCTTTCTCTCCGGCTCGAATTTTCGTTTCGTATCTCGAATCTCAATGAACTTTGTAAACATCGAAACGTCAGCACAATGCTGACAACGACGACGACAACCGACATAGCAAAAACACAAGAAGCGCAGGCGCGACGCGGCGTCTGTACACCACATATGCATTTTACTGTTAGAGTTTCTAATCGTCGGGAAGGAATGATGTGGTGAACAAGGTTCATGACCGTACGCAGGAACACTGAACAAAACATCGAACGAAAGCAACGGCTGGCTTGTCTGCGAGAGTGAGGTATAGAAGCAGCGTAGACTGGGCTATGCCATATAAAATTTCACGTGTGTTTCATTTTCACTCTTGTCCTGTACCTTTTCTTTGCCCCTTTCATAGCCTGTCGCTTAAGCATAACCGCCAATGTACGTACGTGTTGTCGTCGCCGTTATTGTTGTTGCTAATGTACGGTTAGATACAAGACGAAAAGTCAGCTTGGACCCGGTACAGGATGGTACACGCACAAAGCGTAAGCTTTCTACACTTGATAGATAGGGCGGCAGCAGCTAACCACTAGTAAGATCACAGCAGTAATCTTTTTCGGCCTGTTTTTTTCTGCTTCTTTAAGGCATTCTAACTCTAATTGCCGGCTGTTCAAAGATCTGTTTACTCTATCGCGGTGGGCCGGTCCCGCTGTTCTGCCGTCTGCTGTGACAAACCTGGGTCGCTTTGGCTGTTATCATTTGCTATCTATTTTATCATTTGCTTAATATTTGCTAAGGAACGTTCTTTCATCACTAATCAATCGGGCATGGCGGTGGATTCTGCGGCGACATCAGTATGAACGTGGGCAACACCCCACTCTGTCCGGAAGAAGGCGGGAAGATCGTCTCTGACAGATTAGAGATTACGATACGATACAATTTGACGATCTAGAGATGGATGTCTCATTTACATTCTTCTACTAGGCCTTTATAGACATTATGTAACGAGTATAGTCGCAGTGTCGGCCGAAGATTTGAGTTCTGTTACCGCAAACATGCAATGGTGATTTTATTATTATCTGGCTGCGTTAGATCTTCATGAGCATTGCTCATCGTGGGATCACCGCAAATAACCTAACCTGGTAACATCTTAGATCTGCTCATATTTAAGACCCATTTTTGGTCAAAATGACTATTACTGATGTCCCTTACTAACTGTAGACGTTTGACCAGAATCTGTCATGAAATATTTATTTTTGTGTTCTCAGTAGGAACTTGTTTGTGACCTGTTTGCTTTTGACATATCAATGCAGGACCCGCTAAATCTATTGGCAAAGCGCCCTGGTAGCTGGTTTCAATGTTTATTTTTACCTGTATTTTGAATTGTTCATATACTAGACGCGTGCATAGCGGGGCTAACAGGGTCGATATCAAATCGTTGTTGGGCAATGTTGCGTAACATTGCCCAAAAACACCATACGTTTAACTGAGCATAGCGGTATCTCGATATTCCAGCTGTTTCACTTTATACTTTCAGCTTGGGAAAAGTCGACTTCCAGCTTATTCTGTTTGCAATGAAACTTTCGTTGACCTCCTTCGCTGTGTTGTTGTCATCGTATGCAACATGTTGAACCGACATATTGATAAGGTCCAATATGATTGTACGCACCTGAAGTATATAATCTTACGGTGGCTGCCGATATATCTACGACTTAAAACAGAAGCAATTTGCATCTCTGGGAAGCTTGCTTAAAATAACGGCCGTCTAAGGAACGGGTAGAAGACTGAGCGAAAACTATCTCGTCTTCCGGGTAGGGCAAGCGATAGCATTAGGCATCACCGACTGCCTCTAGGCGCTCAGTAGTGAGCAGATCGCGGCAACAAGACCGTCAATAGCAGCATCGAGCGTCGGTGCGGTCATCGTATAAGCAAAACCGCTTCAGTATCGTTCCCCCTTTGGTTCACGTCGAAAAACAAGAGTCTTACTGCTGATACCGACTGGCTGTCGCGGCAGGAAGAGGCGGCGCGTTACTGCCTGCTAGAGTAACCTTCCGCTGTATTTAGTCGATTAATCAACGAATTGCCTAGCAGCCTCAATGCGAATGGCTCGATCGGTTGGGGTTACTCTTCCGCCAACTCCCAGCATTTGCGAGGGTCCATTTACGACGGCTAAGGCCAGCATCGTCGCATATAGTGCGTAACGACTTCGCTGAATCTGCTTGGCTAACATATGTGTATATAATTCGATTCGAAACAACCAAGTTTATAGCTTGCTCAAAAACAATACTTAACGTCGGTTATTGTAGGGCAAACTATATCAGCTTATAAAATCCACTTCGATACAGAGGTCAACGAATTCAGGCCCGTAGCCTTCGACGAAGGTCCCTCTCAGTAGACTACCACCATCTGATACAAATGTGCAATACCTCGATTGATCGCATATAGAACGCTATCACATTGGCGAAAAAAACAGTTCGACATACATAAAAAACAAAAAAAAAAGAACGAATCGTATACGCGTAGACGTTGTTCGCGGTAGCAAGGGTATGTCCACTACATTTCGTTGCTCGTTTCTTAGTCATGCATGATCAGCGCGCTAGCATGCGCCTATAGATATTGTATCCATGTATGAATCTTGAGGCTCAAGAGCAGAACTTCGTGGTATATATCCCCGAACGAACACGACCAACTGCGTACATAGCAAACGCAGACAAAGAAGCACTCATGTTATATAGATGTAGACATACTAACCACGATCATTGTGTAGGCGGTAGCCGGACGCTCGCGACGACGTGCGCGCGGCTGACGCGGAGCTCAGAAACTGAAAGGAATCCGGATCTTGATCTGCTTTTTTTGCCGGGCGAAAAACATCAGAGTGAATCGACTGAAGCCGACTACATTGGGAAGAATTCATCAGATAGGTCCGTCTAAGGATCGAAATGACTCTAACGATCTGTCCTCACTCTATTCTATGTACGATTACTATTGGTTTATTATACGTTGATTGCCAGTGTTTGCAACGTAAACGTACGCTTTAACTAGCCCCTTGTTGAACAAGCCTTCAGTCAATAAAACTTTTCGACATCAACGGTCCACGCACAACGCTCATTCGGAACCGTGGATGGCTCCGTAATGATACAATGTCATAACAAATATTTGTAGCGAGACACGACGAAGGTGCACCAATGTACTAGTTAATTAAAACGAAATATTCATTAGAAACTTCATTTTATGTTCTGTATTTTCCATTTTCAATACTCACAGTGTATGACCCCATGCTGTGACGATTAGAAAGTTACGAATAGCACCTCATAACGTGCTATATTCAGGCGATAATTTAACTAGACAGACATATGGTATTGTCATACAAACAAACCTGGCGCCTATTTAACTCCGTGAATCTGGTTCAGTTGTATCATCCCGCATCAGTTATCGGGAGATATATTACTTCATACATGATACGTCGTGCAGTCTATAAACAGCACGCAGTCAATTGGAAATGATCTACTATCCACGGTAAGTGAACCTGGGTGAGTACAACGAATGCGCGGAATATAGAGCGGTCATGGGCAATCTGAGAAAAAAGCGCGTCGCGAAATACCAGCGCTACTCTGTCGTTGTAACAAATCATCTGAAGGCGCCGTATTCGAAATTCTTCCGAGTATCCTCGGCTCATCCGGTTACGGAATTTTGATACAATATAAATATAAGCTGTTTGATGAAGCTAGGCAAAGGCACAATCACCAAAATTGGTCTGCTTGTTTATCTAAACGCTCCTTAACTTCTAATGATCGTCGTAACAGAAACAAACACGGAGAATTACGAACGGCTAGGGTACAAATAGCACAAAAGATATATACACACATAAAGAGAGAATATTTGTCGTGAATCACTTTTACCGACCTAGTGTTAACATTTTATGCTAAAAAAAAATGCACACAACCAAATTATGTCAGCTAAAAGAGATCAAAAAACCAAAATAGATTAAAATGTGAATTGCCACTTAAAACAGCAAATCGCTAAGATAGGATAAATAGTAACAACGTGAATTAGTGCACAATTACTAGCTTCACTGCTCCTCACAGATTTTTTTTTAGTTAAATTATGGTCTGAAATAAGATATGGACTTAGTTGAATGGAATGTAGCCCTTACAAAATGTTTGAAATCTTGTTTTTGCCCTGAAACAACATAGCCGAAAATGACGCGTAAATTTCAAAAAATCAGATATGAAGCTTCAATTAGAAATGGAACGAAGTAGAGCGTACAACGATGTTTACCTAACAATTTAAATAGTATATGAAAGTGAACCATAGTCGCCATCGATACAAATACACGCTTGCATTTCCGATGGGATGAACACACGGTTATTGTTGACATATGTACCTACTAGACGGTAAGCGTATAATAAGAGAACGTGCGACCGACTACTCGGTTCAATGGGTTTGTCTGCGCGACGGTGAAACCCGGCTGAAACTGTAGATCCAACCGCTAAAGCGTTTATCGGGCGCATGCACGCGTCCGGTGCAGCCGTTCGCGTTGACAAGGTGACATGAAGAAGAATTATGGCCTGGTGTTGCGAGGCCGATACGATACGCTGAAGGCAATGCGGCTTCGATCGATGAGCCTGTTGTTTCCTGACGTAAGACGAGTTCTATAAGTTATTCGTATGTACTCTCAAGAACGGACGAATTTCTCGCAAACGACATTATATCTGCCCCGTTCGATAAATCTTTGAGCCTTCTCGTGTTAATGAAAGGAGCAGGCAGGCTCAGAGCTCTTCTTCACAACGTGTATGCCGCTCAGATGCGTGTATTACATAAGGAGGAGTATTTTATCTCATCTTGGCGTACAGCGCTTTCAATATGATATGCTGTCCTTCATGTTCTGCTTGTACAACATAATCGATTACCTGGACGATCCAATGGACTGTTGTAATTTTAAGACTCAGCAGTGCCCGCAAACTTTGAACAGGCAGACACAATAAGTAGAAGAAAAAGAAGTTCAGAAACGCTTGGGAAACAGCTGTCACAATGTAGATGGCGACGATGTCCGATGGTGTTAATCAACGCTATGCTGTTGTGAATGTGGTGCGGGCCATTGGGGAGTATCGCGTAATGTCACCTGCCCAGCAGGCGTCGTCTAATCGCAGGACTGCCATCGAGCATAGGCCAATTGCCTACTTACACAAACGCTCATACGGACACAGTTGGAGTAAAGAGCATAATCACCACACCCATAACGTTCCACCGGAGGGATAGATTCCCTTACTTAGTTGTAGCGGTTTCCCAGTCGGCCACTAGCGAACCACGGCTCGCTCTTCGATTGCGGCTGCCTCTGTGTTGTTCAATGGCATCTGTGCGCCCAGGGAGGAAGCGACGGATGGCCGAAAATGACTGCCCGGATCGCCGCGCACAAATGGCCATACGCGCATGCCGTCGACCTAACCTCCAAGTGTTCACTGCAGACAAAACTGTGCTGGAATACCTCCTTTCGATTAGCGGAACATTATTTGAGTCTGGTCTGAGTATCTGGTGCGCCTGAACCGTGAGCATCAATGTATCGCGATCGATATTGTCGAGTCGAAGATGGCCCAGTTAATAGGCACCTATTGTCGTTGGGTGTCGCCCAAAAGTCCTCCCAGTTCTAGTATTGATCCAAACCAACGAGAACTGGATCGCCTCGGAAGACGACAAGCTTTTATGCCTTGGAGAAAATAGGGTGCAGTAGTTACGGCCCCAGCAGCAGAGACATCACCGGCGGAAGCAGCAGTTCCCGACGGCGACTTTCGACGACAGGTGAGTTCGATTCCCGCAGAAGCGAAGGCAGTTGTGGCTGCCTGCGACACAACGAAGTGGCTGTATGGCAGAGTCTACCCATGGGTCAGGTGCGTGGACTATGGTGATGGCGACGAACCGGCTGAAGTCGGCGATAGGACAATAGCAATTAAGGCAAAAGCGAGATTTGGCATTTGTGTACCTTCAGTGGACCAAAAAAACGGCCGTTGTATAAAGCTTGCATACATACATACATACATACATAGCTGAGCACGACCGTCAGAAACCTAGCCGACTCGGGCCGACGCCCCAGAGGCAGGCAGGTCACTCTTAGATGTATTCGGCGACGATGTTTCGAGGCGCGGACTTCATCGACGATTTAGTCGATCACCTAGCCTAAAATGCAGAGGACAACTGCATGACGTCTTGAACTATCTCACAAGGCACGCGCCTTTCTTAGAGCATTTTCCGGGAACGTCGTAAAATATAAGTAGGATAGCGTGCGATTTTTGATGAGGTTGAAGCGGCCAGCTGCGAATTGATCAGATCAGGGCTGTGTGCAGGACTATGACGAAATCGATATTTTCTGGAACAGCAATTTACAAAAACGCAAAATTTTTTTCACTTTCGAAAAATAAATAAAGTTTTAAAGAAATCTGTTTACTATAACAACGATGAACTGTTTAGCTTTGAAGAAAGCATTTGATTACTGAGGTTGACTGTGGACACAGAGAATAGGTCATCATCTTCTATGCTATGAATGTACAACTAAGATGTATCCCACGTAGGAAGACTATTGATTTCCAAAAGCGTCAGGCTACCTTTACTATAATATGCTTACCTTACATTCTGTCTGAAATCTGCAATGAAATGAAAAATCATACTTAACGACTAATTGAAGCACTAGTTGAAGAAGGTTTTTTACGTTGGAATATATAGGTCGCAATCGATCGTTTTTGTGACAAGTTTGACATAAATGGCTTATTTTGGTAAAGCATGGATACATTCAAATTCTTCAATGTAGTATAGTCAAGCTTAATTAACTCACTAAAGGCTTAAACCTATCTTCTTCCACGAAAGCTCGATCGAGGGACGTTCAATCTAGTATCGGCGGTTTTGTTTCTCTGGAATTATACCACAAGAAAGGACCTGTTAACCCATACGAATGAGCCTACTTCAGGCCCTGCAAGCGCGATCTTCCACAGGTCAGTTTCAAGCCAAACTGGCTTCAGACAGAATTAGCCTGTTGTTTGATGGTGCTGCAAATGTGGGGAAGTTTGAACCGCTATCTCCGAGTCAAACCTGCCCGCATCAGGTGAACTCTTGTAGAAGACATTTGTTATTTGTCTCTTTTAATCTTTTAAAATTTATTGAGTTTGACCCCATTTAGAAGTCTACTCTTGCCACAAGGCTATGCTCAATGGTTCGAGCAAGAAATGAGGGTTCTTTTATTTCGGCTTAAATTTTAGCTCAGACTTCTTCTCCGACCCCTTTTTTAGATTCGCGTAATGAGACGGCTAAAGGTCATTGCTAATGTTTTGTGGCTACCAAAGACATTTTTTTTTTTCGGCTACCGTTCTAAAGATCACGCGATACGTCGCTGCATTTATTGGCCGGCTCATTCAAATGTGAGCGTCTTAGAGCTAACAACATATGCAGATGAACCTTACTGGGAATGACATGATTAAGACCTAGTGCACAGGACGCAAAGGGCGTCCATAGAAATGACGCTAAAAATCTCATCGGTACATTGCTATGTAAGTGCGAAAGAAAATTCAAATAAACAAGCTCAAGTAAATATTGTATAGCATTTTATGATTGGTTTTCCTTTCAGCAGATGACAAACGCCTTAATGATAACGACGCCAAAAAAAAAAACAGGGTAAAAACGTAAAGACGTTCAAGATAAAGTAATCACGACGACGTCTGATACAAAAGATCGTCCACATTTGGCTGGCGATCTCTTCTCCTATCGGCGCTATGATCATGGGAATCGACTGCGACTAAACTTGTAGTGCGGCATAACCGCTGAACGGCGGCTGGAGTACTTTAATCCATCACGGGCAATCAGCAGGTCCAACGGCTTCTAGCGGGTCGCATCAGGCCCGAAAAATACACAAAGTATCGAGCTCACAGCAGTACGGACAGTGTTACGGGCATATACATCGGGTCGAACCGACTGAAGCTTTCCATCATGGTGATGCCGCCGCCGCATGTGGACTGTTCTAAAAGGATACATCTCGATAAAACGTAGAAAGATCTCTACACGAATGGTCCACACAAACGGTGCCGTTTGTTTCCCTGCCAATAATTTCACGACAATAGAAACAGACTGTCACAGCGAGTCTACGATCATCTAAGGCGCTACCATTACTAGTGAAGTAATTTTGAAGACGCGCTGATGGTGTAAATGAGAACTGCATCATTGCAAAATCATAGAACCGGCGATCATTTGATGTGTCTATTACATGTTTAAAAAAGCCCTTTGCTGATATGAATTGTTATGTATGAAGCTACAAATGATACATCCATCTCGTTCACAGATCACGATCCATTAGCACGAGCCAGAGTCACAATTATACTGATTATGTTATATATAGAAATATTCCGGCTCGTGAGCAAAGACACAGTATTATACTCTAGACAGGGTAGGCCATTTTAAATGAATTGCCGTTTTGCCCTTGCTATCGTGACCTGGCCCTTATGAATCATACATTACATTCGCAGAAGTACGTTAGTTAAATTAACCTATATCCGATGTGAAGGGTTTTATTTCGAATCCCTGCTTGCCTTTTCACCCGGTCAACCTGGCTGCTAGTCAATTAAAAGAATTGAGCTGTTCGTTAGTCCACTGTGCACGTGCAAATTTCCGCCAAAACGGAATATTGCCCTCGTTGATCGGAAACGTGCACCACCTGACCGTAGTCACGTGCGTTTATGGATCAATATCGATGCTTCCGTGCCCCGCGTAGGTCCCGTCGTGGCTTCAGCCGATACCGTCTTGATCAAGCAGGCGATTTCCAGGAACGCGAAGAATGATTATTCTTCGTGGTGGCATCGCCAGTATCGGTACCTAGCGAGGCTTAACACAGCCGCCATACAAATGCAATAAAAGCAAAATCGTTGCATATACTTGTCTTGCACTCCGACGGCGAATAAGTGGAACGTAGAACGACTTCAGAGGGGCATAAATTAGGTCTACCCGAAGTGAAGTACAGCAACAGCTTAAATGTGTGACTAAAATTCATGCGTGAACTCTACAGATACTGCCAAAATCTACTATTTATTTCGTGGCATTTTAGAGGACCGTCAGGCTTTCTGCGATTAGGTTAAATGCTGGATCGAACCGTCTCGAAGACCCTATTTTTCCAGTATGTGGGCGTACCTACTTTGTAAAATAGCTTCGATTCGCTAGGCCGTGTCAGTTCCTCACATTCATTGGAGAGCATTCCCGTGTGGCTAGTCATAGTCAACTGCCCATGCACCCGCCAACGCTTGTGTCCAGCGTACGAAACCCTTTTTTTTCGGCAAGTGCCTTCAGAGAAAGCGGCCGACACGGTTTCAGCTCCGAGAAATCATTTCTATAACTATCCTGATTACCATTGCTGTTAACTTAGGATTTTTACGATTGGTGTTTTCGCAGTCAGTACCTCTCTCGTCGTCTATATTTCGTCGCTTCCGGACGCAGTATTACGAAGTAGATTTGGACATATTTTTTTTGCCGACCTTACAATTAAGCGTACCGCGTTGTTGAGAGCAACAAGAACAACAATGCTAAACACAGAGACAACCGTATGCATTGGTCACGAGTAGTATCTAGCCATAGCACAGCAAACGTGTAGATGCCATTGACGCTAGCGAAGATGCCTTTGTTTATGAGTTTCGTTCACTCCGACGAAACAGTTCACTCCTCAATCAATATCTGCAGTAACTGTAGGGTTATTATTGTTGTACCTATGGACGCTGTCTAGTTATTGTTGATGCTCTATCTATTTATTGTTTTTATTGCGAGAGCATGCCCAATGCTGGTAAACTACTTGGCATTTACCGGAATGTATACTCGAATCTCGATAATTGCTTCCGCCTTTATGGCTAGCTAGCATCAGCTTGGATACTACTGTAATATAGCTCCGTCCGGAATCTACGCTCGATTCTGCATTCGGTAGCAAACACGAGTCAAATATGTATGAAGATAAGATGAGATATACGAAGAACGGTAGATGTAAGTAGAGGTGATCAAATTTAATGAAATCTGTGCTTCCAATGGATAGATATGATGGACAACGATGATGAAGGATAGAGGATGAACGCGAACATCATCGCTGATTTGGTTGATTTGACGCTTTTTCATAGCGGAATATGTCTGTGGGCAATATATTGCTGACATTCTCCATTGAATAGCATTTCAAGTTAAAATTGCCACCGCAAATATATTTGTCGTAGAAGGAATATTAGCTATCTGAACCGTATTAACCCTAGAAATTTTCTTCTGCTTTATGACGGTGTATAAACGTGCGCTTAGAAAAACTATGCTTTTTTTTTAGTGAAGAATTTCATTTCGTAACTATTTCAATAGTATTTAGATAATAATAAATACGTGCCAATTGTCTAGCGTTCACGTAATTGCGTTTTTTTTTCGTCGTTCGTTTCAGATATAGCGCCCTCAACAGCCGCCGCCCTGGCGCAGCAGCCTACAGATCTCTCAGTGGTTAAGCGTTCACCGTCATCATCT
The DNA here is from genome assembly GCF_002532875.2 of Varroa jacobsoni. Taxonomy (NCBI): domain Eukaryota; kingdom Metazoa; phylum Arthropoda; class Arachnida; order Mesostigmata; family Varroidae; genus Varroa; species Varroa jacobsoni. The sequence goes on from NW_019214453.1 coordinate 55,565, forward strand.
CCAGCTCGGCCTTCCCCTTCGCCACCATCTTCGTCTGCCTCACCGAATCCGTCAGCGGTTGCCTATTTTCAGCAGGCCATGATGAGTTCATTAGCAAGGCTAGCTTCGGGGGGACAAAACCCGTTACTGCCGTTTCCATTGGGTTCTCTCGGTCCGAGCTACCAAGCGCTTTTCCTTAGTCAGGCAAGGCAGGCGGCTGTATCACAATTGGCGAGCACAACACCCGCACTGCACGTTGGACGCACGACGCATGCACCGATCGGCCATAAAAGTTTGACGCCTTCAGTTAGCTCATCGACGCCGACAAGCGAACGCAGCACTTTAACGTCATCGATGTCATCGCCGTCGTCAGCGTCGTCTCGACGAAAATTCGATTTCGCTCGACTTGCCGAGTCGGCGACAACTGAAGACCCCCGATTAGCAGCTTTGGCGCAAAGTGGTCTTAAGCTGCCAGCAGTAAAACGGCCGACGCCAATACCAGCGCGCGGTTCAGCACTGCACCTGCCTCCTCACGCGATTCCGCGCGCAACAGCAGCAGCAGCAATCGGCGTGCCCCCCTATGCACAGGGAACACCTCGGCTTCCGGGCTTTCCGTTTGCTGGAATGCGACCAGAAACGAGACCTCCCCCGCCCCCTGGAAGGCCTCCTTTTGGAGTTCCACCACATTCGGCTGCTATGATGTTTGAACGCAAGCCAAGAGGACCAAGAACGTCGTCCAGGCCGAAAAAAGAGTTTATTTGCAAATTCTGCCAAAGACGATTCACAAAAAGCTATAATCTGCTCATTCATGAGAGGACACACACTGACGAACGGCCCTATATCTGTGACATCTGTCATAAAGCGTTCCGACGACAGGATCATCTGCGTGATCATAGGTAAAGAACGCGACGTCTACTAATCCCATTTGTACTATCAGATATATTTGTCCCTCAATTGTAATGTGATTTCTATAGGTATTGAAATAGCGTGATTTACAGTCAAATGTGATTAATAGACATAGTAAAGCTGCAGTTTATAGAAAAACTGGTTTTAAGAGGACCAATTGATTAACCAGTTGTATTAGTAATAATGTTAATATTGAGTATTTGTTGTTTCAGATACATTCACTCGAAGGAGAAGCCATTTAAATGTACTGAATGTGGAAAGGGCTTTTGTCAAAGCCGGACGCTTGCCGTTCATCGTATACTTCACATGGAAGATTCGCCGCACAAATGCCCCAAATGCGGTCGGAGCTTTAATCAGCGCTCGAACCTCAAAACGCATCTGTTAACTCATACAAACATTAAGCCGTACACGTGTGCCCATTGCGGCAAGGAGTTCCGTCGCAATTGCGACCTTCGTCGACATAATCTCATTCATACACTCGGTATTCCCGAGGGTCCAGAATTAGATAAGGCGTATAGTATGCTTCCTCCCGAAATGTCACCTGAACGAGCTGAATTGTTAAGTTCACCGGAACCGTCGCATGAAGATGCCGATGCGCCGGAGGAAGCCGATCTCGATGTCGAAAATTAGGCTCGATTCTAACGATGACTTGCAAAAGCAAACAGACAGTGATAGCGGTAACGTACTGCGGATTTCCCTCATCGTATTAGAACTTCATTTGCGCCCCGGTGTTCTTCAGCTTTTGTGGACGAACTGCGGCAAATCACCTTGTTAATCTTGTGAACCCACCCTGAAGTTTATTTCTTTACTGTACAATAAAACTTTTCCATGATCCGCTGAAAATTCTCCGAAACACAAAAAAAAAGCAAGCAAGCAGCATATTCTTATCCAGAGGGACCCATTTGTCATTGGGTGGATACATGTGTTCTTCTGAGAAAGGAAGATCAGATCTCCAGTTAGCTAAGCAGAAGACAATCCACGATGTTATAGACAGGCCATGATCGCCGGTGTAGCAGTATCCGTTAGTCGGAGGAGAAACGCTAGAAAAATAACAATCTTTACGGCGAGCTCATCTTCATCACCCGCAAAATCCTATTCTGTAAATAATCCTATAAAAGTATTAATAATTAATGAATAATTATGGCGTATATATATATATATATATAATACATATATATATATATGTGTGCCGCACGACTTGTATAGCAATGAAGACATAAACAGCTACTTCGTTTTGCGGCGTATTAGTTCTCGAAGTTGCACTTAGGACATAAATGGCTCGATACAAGTAGGGAACTAGTAGGCACAGCAAGCAATGACTGACTTGAAATGGCAACGAGTAGCCTTGCGCGGATTCAAATCAACTTACTACCGATTCGATAAGACCCCATGTCAAATTTGTCATGCAACCATTTTTCCAATGCAGAATTCCCCTCTTTCGGGCAATTTTCCCAACATTACTTATAGTCCATCTATTGCTAGCTGCGACACCGCTAAGAACAAAATGTGATTTTACCGCAAATTATCTACTGGATTAGATCTTTCTATAGATTGTATGTAGAGGGCACGTCAAATGACTGTGTTGGAGGCAAAGGTGGCCAAAACAGGGTCCGAACAAATATAACCTAACTGTATATATCGTTGTATATTGTGTGTACTATATATAAACTCACTAGAACCGGTGAGGCATAATCTATGAAGTATTTATGAGGTTATATTTAAAAAAAAAAAAGCCATTAAATAACGATATTAGCATGGTGACAAAGTGTGAATTGTCTCTTTTTTTATGTCTCGTTTCAGAATAACACTTCTGTGTTTGAAGTACAAATGAACATCGTCGACGTTTTCTTTATACGTTCAAATCATATGGAATAGCTAAAGGTCTACTGTTGATAATGAACTTCTTTTCGGCTAGTCTACGCTACGAACACGTTCACTGTAGAATGATCGAAATGGGAATAGCAGCGGTCTGATGCATCAAGGGTCATCGGGTTTCTTTGACCAATAGCTTAATTATAGAGGCCCAGTGTTTTTGTTTTGAGCTTTCTAGCTTTGTAACGTGCTGTGAGAGTCAAGAGTATACGCAAAAGTTCAACTACATCCACGTTCAAGCACGAACGTATGTGTCGATAATTTCAGCTCTACGAATTGGTAGGCCGATAGCACGCGGCGCAGAGATGTCTGTTTTACCCAGAAAGCTTTGTGCCTCTACAGTCACTCAGAAAGGCAATTTGACGTCCACGTTATTTTCACGAGTCTCCGTCGAATGAAGGCAACACAAAAATAGTATTTACTGTACTTTCGTTCTATGATACACACAGTTCCGATATCACTGTGGTGGTAGTTTTTATCGTCATTGCCTTTGTTGTTGTCGCTGCTTTTTTCACCCTGATACTTTCTTTATATGGATCGAGTAGTGCAATGGGCCTCGATGCAACCAGCGGCCCCGCCGACAGGGTCTATCGGTACGCCACCGGCTGCTACTATCAGCTCTGTGCGATGTCGACTAATGTCTCTATCCAATAAATTTCAGAATAAGTAGTGAACTGCTAGTTGAAATGTCTCGCTGCCGTTAGCCGAGTTGCTCCGCCTCGACGTAAAGGAAAACGAAGACAATGTCAGAGATAGAGCTCAAGACACAGACGACAGCGGCACGAAATTGAAAACCTCAACGAACACACACAAATCTATGTATAGAGTCCGACACCCTCATAGTCAGACAGTTGTTAGTAGGTAGTGCGGGCTCGTTCACTGCCGACACTCAGCTGAGCCACTTCTGCCGCTGGAGTGTCGCTGGCCCTTGAAAAAAACTAAGTAGGACGAAAATATCGCCGACAACCGCAACAAATATAAAGTCGTCAGCAAGATAGAGTCGATCGTATTTCTGTTCTGCTCTATCGGCGGACGCTGTCTGTCGCATGTTCCTATCGTCGCCGGTAATGCTGCTCCCACAGGCTTGGCCGGTGACTTTTTATCCGCGCAGATACATGCAGACACAGTCATGTGCATATACATACGCAACGCGTCGAACCACACTCACAAGTTCAGAGATCTGACCGCCGATCCGATCTATCGCTCAAGCATGGACGAGCTGGCCAATCAGATTTACGTACGTCGACGGGTTGCCACAGATCAGGTTGACCCGCAAAATCCTCCCTAAACCCATCGGCGGAACCATGGACTCTAGAAACCCGATCCGGCTCAGAAAACGTTTCGTTGCTGCCGATCGAATTAAATTACTACTGGCTTGGGAGCTTAAAAATAACAGTCATCGCACGTGCGTAGGACACACATACGCGTCCAGGGACATAACGTTGCTATTGCTGATAGCATCATTCATCTCGTCTGCTCCTGGCGTAGCACACAGTTAAACTTTATAAGTTCGGAACCCGTCTAATGACGGTAGCCAGGCAATCATGGATGTAATTACCCGATTTACATAGTCCAGACAAAGTTCACATGGCGAATCAAGGATTAGCAATATTGATTTATGTTGCAAACAGAAAAATTCTATTAACGATAGTCGTATGGGAGGTCCGCAAATATGGCTTGCTTGGAGACGTCTTGAGCTTGCTTCCCATGCGTACCATAAATATGCATTTCGATATAAAGACTCTTTTATGGCACCATAAGAGAAAGAGAGAATTTTGCCATGAGATGAAAGCAATTACGGAAGATTGTCTCGCGTAATAGGGCAATTGTCGTATTTAGAGGCTTGCGAGCTAGACAAAATGGATGATGCCATGTAAAAACGTTTGTTAAGTAACCAAAAATAGAGAATCCCTCGGTATGAAGCGTATGGTTTGAGTTAAGGGTAATGTCTTGTATGAATTGTTTTTGGTGCACTTAGAGGTCCCGGTTTAAGTCTTGCGTAAAGCTGCTATAATATAATCTGTAGTTTAATAAACGCGGCAGAATTCCATTTGCTCTACGCAGTTGATGACCTCCAATGGGGGATCTTAATAATTATGTACTATTGCTATTGTTGCGCAGATTAATGAAGAACAATGATGACACCGTAAATAGCTTCGCTGACCGTTAAGTTATGACAAAAATGAACGCGCTAACTAAAGTAAACCTTCTGTTCATAATTAAGATGTCTATTAAATAGTATTCAATCCATTTTATTTATGTAAATAAAATAATTAGTATTAAGTAAATAAATTACCTTCTATCTAGCAACTATTTATAAATACGATTTAAATAGAAGCAAGATAATTCTTACAGCAGGAAGTTGAACTTCAAAAGTTTTTTTTATACCGTATATGAGTATTTGAACTTTTGTTGCCCCTACACATACACATCTATTTCTTGCTGCTATAAGATAATTTTCTATAATTAGCGGCTACCTAGGTAACATCGTTTCTAAATTAGAGTGAAAGATTTCTCGATAAATTGCTGTTACTCGCCTTAGCGATTTCCCTTACCCCGCGCAACAAGAACTGCAACACTCAGGTGTTGTAAAAACAAATCCAAACGAAAATTTCAATAATTCAGTTGGCCTTAAGTTCTGTTTGTAGAACTTGCCCATAATAAGAGCCTCTAATTTGTACAGAAGTATTTTCAGAAGCAGTAAATTTCAGATCATGGCATTCCTGCTTATTCTTAATCTGCGACGGCCTTTGCCAACACAGTCCTCTCTATCCGTTATCGAGGATCAGATTTTCACATAATGGTACAATATGCCAACTCGAGCCAATGGCGGTATATTTTAATGAAGCAGACGGTAGAAAACGACTTACATCCGCGACTTGTTTATAGGGACAGGTTTTGTGTTTATCGACCTAAAAGGCCACACTCTCACGTGCATTCACACACTAAAGCTTGCAAATATCGAAATACAAGGGATGAGAATATAAACATCGAAAAATGGTCAAAGGTACCTTATAATATATAGTCATTAAGGTTTCGAGCGAAGTACCGTTTCGATTCGGAAAGTTGAAGGCCGAGTTACAAGGGAATATTTAGCTTTTTTGTAATTTCGTCGCAGGAAGAGCTGCCTCGTAAGGTTACGATCATCAAAGCTGCATTATCATTATCGTAATTATCACATCATACTTCTACTTGTCATATCGAGCTACCTAACGTATTTTTATTTTTCGTTTTTTAATCCTTGCTTTTTCTTTTCTAACTTAAAACTCTGTACAAGTTCATTTGTTGCGCATTCTCAGGTCCAGGGGGTGGAAGTCACGTTACCGCTGTGTGATACCGTCAATATCGTCGACATTCGGTAGGAAATGAGCCTTATCGCTTGCTTTTGGTAAAGTGTTCGCTTGATAGACGGGCTGTGAATTCGACTCTTTGGCCTTCATGAAGGTCCTAACATCATCTGGATGCATTATAGCGTGGCTGCGGATCGCTCTTTTCAAAAAGTCTAAAACAGGATCGTGCGACCTTGAAGTCCTGCTTAACGTGTCCAAAAGGCCGGCGAGCTGTCCGGTGAGATTGCAACTTGCCTGAACGGATGAGCTCGTCTGACCTGAAAGTCGATCCGGCACATCATCGTCCGAGCGGAGTATAAAATGATGCGGCGACGGCAAAGCAACCTGTTAAGCCCATAATAAAATTAAAGGACTAAGTCTTGGTGGCAACGATAATTTGGGAGCCTACTCAAAGTTGAGCAAGGCTTTTTTCATTCGATCTCACATAATAAATAGGTAATAGCGAATTTTTTGTTATTGCTGTTGTATACGAGGCTGATTTTCGCCAAGCAAAAGCCATCGAAGCTCTAGTACATTTTACTGTAGTACTCCGTCCGACCTACCTTTCGAGCGACATTCGCACCGTCGCCCTTGGCTTCCAGTGCTCTTGAGACACCAACGGCCGCAACAATCGAGGGTTGCATTAATTCATGGAACGTTTCATCCCCATCCTGCGGAAGTTTTGAATCGGATGAGTTTCAGATTGAATTCAAGAAGACAACGTCAACCGCATACACTGATAGCATTTATGGGCTCAACAATAAGTAGCCGAACGTTTTAAGGCGCCCAAAACAAACTGCGTCAGATAAAAGCAGAGGCAAATTTAACTAAACTTTTGTTAGTTCATAAACTTCATTCACTTGAATCTTTTATTTCTCGAAGTCACCTAGCTTCAGGTTTAGCATCACTTGACTCTATTTGGAGCGAGTCCTGCTAGACTTACCTGAGGTTTGCTTAACAGATTCATGAAAAAACCTAATAACGATAATAGTAATACCTTATTTTTGCTTCATTTATCACTTTTCGAATTATTGATATCTGATGTTAACTTTTTGAGACAGCGCGGCAAGATGCTCGTTAGTTAGAGTTACTATGTATTTTGTATGGCGCATTAGCCGATCAGACCAGAATGGAGCTATATGGTCGCCAAGCTGCAGTAAAAAAAGCTTTTGAAATATAGCTAGTATTAGTTTTTCTATTTGCATTTAGCAGTTAGTTTTAGAAGGTTTTGATTATGATATATGTAACAATCTATCAGGAGCCTCAGACTTCTCAGATGTCTCAGTATATATATATATATATATATATACTAATGAGAAGTATGTTTATGGCAACACATTTGAAGTAAAGCAGCCAAGCTTCATCGAAAGGCATTTCCCATACGCAATAGCTCATAAATTCAGGACGACAAGTGGCCTACGCACCTAAATGTATTTGCGAGCGTTTTCGAAGCCTTTTCACCATTTATTTCACAAAGAAATGTTCCATGTTATATATTTTTTTTTGTAATAATCAACCGCTGCCATACTTGGGCTTCTTTTTTTTCTTTTTTTTTTTTTTTAAGAAGACAATGCATGAGAAAGGTTTGTGGAAGTACGCTTCTTTGTTCTTCATGATGGCCATTATTTGACTGAAGGTTATGGCTCCGCATTTACGACTGCGTCATTTAGCTTCCGTTGAATCTGTTGCATCGCTCATTACGACGGACCCTGTCATCGTTGATAAAACCGTAAGTTTGCTAACTTTCTCATTTGACTGTACAGGATTAGTAAGGGTGACAGTTGGTACCATCGAGTTATCCGTCGTGCCCGACAATGCTGTAGTACCGTTAGAGTCTTCATTGTTATTTACCAGTACTGTTGAAGTCGTTGTTTCGTTGCTCGACCCCAGAGGCGGGAGTTCAGTCGATGGATGACTCGTTGTCACCTAAAAACAGATAGGAATATAGTAAAATATTACGTGAACTAAGCCTCAAGATCCATGAACTAAGATCAATTTGTCCATTCGTAAAAAATCTAGCAAAGTTCATAAAATTGATCATTATCATATTTTTGTCTACAAAACTCGGTAACGATAGGTTTCGCGTTAATAATACGTATGATACCTATTATATGTAAACTTCAGATAGATTTTTGAATGAAAATAAAGCAATAAACACCTCTCTTTCTTAAACGTTACCAAAAATGAGAAATATCTGCATTTACTTCAGGCTCGAGTAAGACAATATGGCCACAGACAACCGAAAACGGGGCTTAATATTTAAGTCCAGTTTACATTTAAAAATTAATTGGAAAGTTCACATGTTAATTGTTTTTTGTTTGCATTTTGAAAATATGCAGCTACTCTATATTGATCCGTTCCCAACGCTTTTGATGGAGCGTCTATTATGCTGAATATTAGAACATTGAAGCTAGGAAGATACTTGCCTCTGTGCTGATGGTCTGAACCGGCTTCTCGGCCGACGACTCGGTAGGAGAGCCGGCACCATTTGCTGATCCTATCGAAGCAATTATTATTATTATTAAATTGATAATTTAAGACCTTTTTAAATTCGGTTATATACGGGTCCGTCTACTGCTCATTCTAAAATAAATTCAGCGGTAATAAGAATTTTATTTGCAAATACTGCGTTCTATTGCTTTTTCCTTCTGCTAACCATTAATACTTTGTCCTGGTCCCTCGATAGCGATTGCTTTTCGTCTCTGATCGTCTTCTTCCAAAGTCGCACGTAGAAACTGCTCGATATCCTTTTCGGTTGTGTTTTTTGAGATTTCGGACCGTAGTTCGGTATCTCCAGGTCCCAGCAGCGGCATTTGTTCAGGAACAATGAGATCCTCCAGTCCATCAGATGTCTTAAGTTGGGGACCTTTGGGAGGTCGAGAAGTGGTCTGAGCAATGGGCGTCGTTGCTGCTGAAGTGAAATATCAATGCCGTAATGTATTTTTAATCGAATGTATTATAATTGCCAACAGGGTGCGCAACAGCGGCGTAAACACTTCCTCTAATCTCATTATTGACCTAAGTTCGACTTACACTATCCCGCTTGTATGGTAATGATAGAACTACCCTGACGTTAAAGAACGAGAACTTACGTTTCTGAGACACTTGTGCAGGCGGATTTTCATCAGTGAATAACGCGTCGATCATGTCTTGATCTAGGATAGGTAGACTATCGCGACGTCCTGTGTACAGTATGACAAGTTCCAGTCACTTTTTACATAAATACTACATATTTAGCTAAAGGAGAAATGATGCAGGGATGCAAGCAGGTCGTAAATTTTTATTTTCTAGAAAAAAAAACTGCTATAATATAAAAGGACTTAGTTATCCTGTTATATTTACAAATCAGAAATCGATGTACATACGCAGATTTGAAGGTGTTGGAGGTATCTTATTGGCGTTTGCATGTGTTGCCGCGCCAGCAGGTAAATTTTGTGCCCGACCGTAGAAATTACGGTAATGTGTTTCGAGAAGTTCAACGGCGCGACGAAACTCTTCCAGTTCCCAATCTTCGATCGTTCCAGGGCTGGCTGACGATGCCTACAATAGCCATCGTCACGTATTAATTATACCGTGCACAAATTCCGTTTCTGTTAATTGAAATGTCTTTGTTTCATCCAACAGCAACATAAGACTCTCATCCATTAGACTGCTCTAATCCGACCACTCGTTGTAATTCTCAATAGAGAACTAACTATAAGCTAAACAGTCAACTTGTGAGCCTCCTTGGACTTCAACTTCTTTTTTTTGGCTTTGGATTTTGGAGCTTTTGCTTGATAGCCAGGGTACTGTTTGGCCGAAATATCAACAGATCTAAACGTACCAATATATTTCCCTCACATTTATTACCAGTTTGTATTTATTAAACGAATCTCTCGCATATTTATTATTAACAGGTTAACCGAGAAGTTAGAACAGGTATTTCCAAAAACTGCCGATAGGCGGTTTGGCCCCGAATCGAAATTTTGACCAAAGCAAATAAATACGCCATAAACGAGAAGGCAACGAGGGACAAATGTAAAAAAATGTAAACGTTTTTTTATGCACCTCACCAGCAAATGATATCGGCATCGTCTCAATTTACTTGGAAAACCCTGTACATAATCGGAATTTTCACGCACCTTATTATAGATGGATTTTGTGACCGCCGTTAGTTTGTGGGTGACATCATCAATACGATGGATGTTTTCTTCCGGAACATCGACGGTTTTTAAGGGATTTCCCAGCGATGAGTCGCTATTAGACTCTTGTTGTTTGCTGGTTAGCGGAGTAGCCACGGGTGTTACAGGTTCTGAAGACCGTAATGGCGCCGTTGTTTTCATCGTGGTGGTACTAATCCTTGTTGGAGTTGTTGAAGTTGTATTGACGGGGCTGCTCGTAGTTGAAGTCGTTGTCGTCAGTGTCGTTGTGGTTGGTGTCGTAGCTGTCGTTGTCACTGAGGGCGTAGAAGGAGCAGGAGGCATTGTGGTCAGCGTCGTGACCGCTGTTGTCGTGATCGTTGAAACGGTCATTTCAGGTTGAAGTGTATTAGTCGTCCGTCTATGATGTAAATTTCCACTACCGCTCGTCTCGTTCTCGTGACCATCGACTCGCACCGAAATTTTATCCACTGCAGTGTGAGCTATCAATTATTAAGTCCCAGTTAGCCAGAAGCCCGTTAGATAAACAATCATAAAATCGTCATCGAAGAGAAACAAATTATCCATCCGCTATTTGCCGGATACTATGCGGAGCAAAGTGTAAGTAGAACATATTGCAGAAATGGAGTAAACATTGGATTTTGTTAATTTAAGATTGACAGAATATGATTCATAGAGCTTAAACCTGAGGGTTCCAGAGAAGTCGGTATCTGGATCGTTGTACTCGCAGGTGTTTCAGTTGTTATCCGCGGAATGGCCGTGATTGCTTGAGGGCGTCCCGTTATATCTAGGTCTCCTCCAGATATATGTGAGGTAAGCGTTCCTAGTTAGCAAGAAAACAAAGGTGCAAAATATCCATAAATCCGAAGCATCCTGGTGTGAACTTCCATTATGCAACCATGCTTAAGCTCCGCTGACGTAAGTCAAAGCTAAATTCGACAGATATCAAAAAACCTTGTGGCTGTTGTGGCAGTTTTGAACTCTAGGCCAACAGCCCTGTTAATCTGAGCATTATATGATTGGAATTAAAAAGCGCTGGTGCGACAGTGACGAAGGGTTCTTTCGATGCGCACGTCGTGTACGAAATTTACCTTCATTATGATTATGGCCATCATCGGGTGCTGTATTCGAAAAGAGAGGTACGCGGCCAGATAAAGTAAATTGTCTAATAGTACCGACGCTGCTCTGGCTGTTGTTGTTGTTGTTGTTGTTGTCGATTTCATTCTCACGCTCCGGGGTAGTAAAGCCTGAAGCGTAGAGGCGAAACATCAAGCGTCGACGGTGAGGAACAACTGAAGACCCATGCAACCGCATGCTCCAGAAATGTTTTTCTCATTGACAACTTAACTTGCTACTTGCTTGATCATAAAGAAGGTGCTTGTATAAACTATAGATGATCAGAGGGTTTAGCAAGCTGATTTGTTTTAGTGTTGTGTAACTATAGATGTATATTTTAGTGATACGTTTGTATTCATCGAGAACTAACTCATTAGCTCAAAGGTAACTCATTAGCGCACTGAACATGTAATTACCAACTGCAATATGTTTTACCATTTCTGTAAAATTGCTTGTTCGTACAATTAAGGGGTAAATACAGACGTATGGTGCGATAGTTGCACAAGATGCATGCAGCTTTGAACGGAGTGATATGGCGCATCTGCATAGCAGCGGTTACTTCTACTACATAGCTATTTAATCGGAAGCAAAGATATGGAGACGCCATTACTGTAGTAAGACGATATACGATTTACGAGACAATATACGACAATTAGGGAAAAAACCTATCTAATTAAGTCTCTCACAAACCAACCGAATGTGACACACAATATTGCTAATTATTTTCAATGTCTTCTGAGCGCTCGATTCGCGCAGTGAAGTTTTTAATCGCATGTTAGATAGGAAAAAAGAAATTTTTTTTTTTTTTCTCAAATTTACAAAACTGCGCCGATAAATAAAGCTGTGAAAAGACACTACACTAATAATTATAAATCAAATCATACTTACTCGAAGCAAGATCCTTGTCTCGACTAATAAATAAAAAGATATCGATACCTTTTTTTTTTTCATTTGTCTTTTTACGAGGCTGAAACGTCAACATGACTGACCCTGTCTGAGTTCACTTTGCAGTCATTTTTCTTACCGGTAAAATACAGTGTGGGTCGAACGGGGGGTGGGCTTGTAGGCACAAACTCAAGCCCGTTGTGGTGAATTAAAATTTGACCCGAGGTACCAACAGGAGCACCGGGAAGTTGGGCTTTAAAGGTAGTGCGCGATTTGAATTTAGCTAAGCGCGATTGGAAGAGTGTTGTAGGAAGTCGAGCGGGCTGAAGCGTCTCAGTTGTATTAACATCTAAAGGTAACGGCATAACGATGTGCAGTTAAGCGAAGCACACAGGAAAGACAGTGTTATAAGGTTATTATTAATAGAAATACACACGCGGTTATTGAGGTTAAGCACAGATTAGTGATAAATGGTGGCGCAACGAAGATTTGAGTTATACAGTAATCGACCAAGACATGTTCAGCGTAACGGTAATTGTAGCCCTCCAATAGATTGATATACTGAAAATAATATATGCAAGCACCTGATTTCACAGAGACAAATGGCAACGTTCGTACCAAGTAATGCATTACATTGGCAATATCTTTGAAACATAGTGCTTTAGAATACAAAAGACATAATACATTCAGCAAGAACGAGTTAAGCATGCCTGAAAGATCATAGATACTTTATTACATAATTGATATTTGGTTAACTACAGTACATACGTAGCGCCACCAAAAAGCTTATAGCTGAATTCGTATAAATCTTCAGTCCGTCGAATCTTAAGTGGAAATCAGGGAAGAAACCTGTGTACACGTTTGCTATTCTATATTCACTGCATATATACAATGCAGCGAAAGTAGGCTATCTGATTATTGTAAACGTACCCTTTGGGGGGCAGTGCTCATAACGTGGACAGCATTCACCGGGGTTATAACGAGCGGCACAATCGTTCCGAAAACTGCAGCTTACTAGTGAACAGCTGATAGATGAACCCTATAAGATAATATGAGTAGAGATATTTGAAAGTTAAGACAACAGTACTGATCTTTTGCATCCGCTCTATCCATTGGAGATGTTGCCAGCTATCAGAATGGTAGCTTAAGAAGAGGTAAGAAAGCAGACTCAGTCCAAATCTATCAGCGGCCGAGTGCATTTTCAAAAAAAAAAACAAGTAATACCATGAGGCTGAGGCCTAAGATTATGCGTACGCGAAATTTCGTTATCCGCACGAAAACCGCACGAAAAAATTGCAAGAAAACAACACTTTGCCTTTAAGAGGGCTTGAAAAGGCCAACATGAATAGTTTGAGGACACAAATTTAAATTTGAATCTTCACTAAATATCGTGTGACTCTACAGCATTCCTCGACGACGATTCATACCTGACAATAACAAGTATAACAGGGGGATCCCGTATTTGGAATAACCTGACCGTCGGAGAAGAACTGCCCGTCATGCTCACATCCATCTTCAGAGCGACATGTTAATGATTAATCATGAAACGGACATAAGTTGAATATCTTGGTTATCTGGTGTGCCAGTGCATAGATTGATAAAAAAAAAATGGTAAACCTTAGCTATTTTGAAATTCAGTACGAATGGCCAACTGAAATTCATCGGCAAGATGTAGACATTGAAACTGTTAAACTGATAATATAAGAGAAAAATATCGATGAGAATACACGAGTGCCCACAACTATTAGGCTATAAGTGGTCAATATCTATTAAAGCAGTAGTCATTATATTTTAGAATTTTTTTCTAACCTGACACATTTTTTCCTTTTAGACCTTTTTAATAAAACAGACAAGTCTATTCATTTGCTACAGTCGATGTATCACACAAAAATTAATTTTTTTGAACTGAATTAAATTGTATGAAAAATTATATTTCAACGGCACAAAAAATAATGGCTACCCTAAGTGTTAGTTAGCAAGAAATTACAATACGAAAGCTCACCACAATGATAGTCTGGACAGCATTGGCCTTCTCTTCGAACGGCTTTGCAATGTGGTTTTAGTTCGCAGTCTTTGAGAACGCAGGCGAACCCGGGTGGTCGACAGTAACAAACCTATAATCATTCAGATGGTTTTTCTATGACTATGACAAAGTTCTTAATAAACAGATTCTTCTTGAATGATAGATAAAAGTGTAGATTTCTTTTTTAGTCAAAAAATAAAATTACATTATTTTTTTGCATAGGCACATCGGAAGCTGGCATGGAATCTTCACTCGTTGAGTGTTAAAAGATCGAAAATGGTTGCCTGGCTATCAAGTCCCAAAATGACGGCCTAATCTTATTGAGCTGTCATATTTCTCCAAAAGAATACCGATAGAAAGAAACATCGCCGTGTTATGTCAGCAACGAAATAAAAACTATGATAAATTATTTGTTTATGGCAAGGAGTGTGGATCTGTGAAAAGGTTGAAATATTCTCACATATTATCCAGAAATGTACATAACTTACCTCACAAGGATTATCAGTTGGGATCTTCTCGTTATTCTGGTAAATGACGCCGTCGACGTTGCATACTGAAGATAACCAATTAAGTAAATAGTCGCGTTCACAAATATGTATTGTGAAATTATGGCTCATAATACGAATATAATCCAGTTCATTGGCGGGTGTGTATAGTTTGTGATGGCTTAAAGGCCCCTGTTTCCTTATAGTGGGAACAAAATTCTTGTTGCAGGACAGACACACGTAAGTTTGTCTTATTTGTCGTGCTAGCTTTTAGTCCACGGTTAAAGTAAACTAAAAATTATTACCTAATTTTCGTTACGGCTTTTGGCCTCTAGCCTGCTAAAAAAAAACCTCAGCAGTGGAGTGTGTGCACCGCAAATGATGTCCACGGACGTACCATTGACCTGATACCTGTTTCGTTCCTGTGTCAAGAGCAAAAACCCTTACTTCTAAGTGTCAACGCTAATCCGCTAGGTTAGTGCCGATGTCATATGCCTTACCAGTGGTCCATCCAGATCCTCGGCAGCGTCCAATCATTTTGAATGTCGTCATTAGGTTACGATACTTTCTTAAATATAATTTTTTATATAAAATATTTATGTTTATCATCTTTTAGGGTAAATCGGAAGATAATCATTTCAGAAATGGCGTAGATAGAGCCTATGATTCGCGGGTGTTGCCGCTGTATTCTATGCCCGTCTGAAACTAGAGGGCGTTCTTAAGCCACACAATCGTACTGGAGACTCACCGCCATCTGAAGTTCTTTAAGGAGACTTCCTGTGAACATTTCTTTGAAATGCCAGATTTTAGTAAATAACAAAAGCAGCTAAAAAAAAAGCTTATTCGAAAAACGAGTTTATCTTTTCTGTACATTTATTTGATAGCTTAACATAGACTATCTAGAGAGTATCTCACCTGTTCCGTTAGCAATATAAAAGGCCGCACGTTTTGTTAAAGCTATGCTTCCTGTGAAAATAAAAAGAACAGCAAACCTATAAAAATTGCAAATGATCGTCAAATTGCAAGTATCTTTGTAAGCGCGGTATGAAGTCTACTAATGATGAAGACCTATTGATGAATCTAATATAATAGGAGCATCTGTAGCAAATGCGAAGACCTCTCATCGTGTGCACCGAGTCGTTGAACCCTACGCTCGAATGCCTTAAAGAAGAAGCTATACACTGAATGCAGTTAGAAACTTATAACGGGAAGTTGTCGTGTAACTTTTTTGTCATATAGCTATAATGTTTATGCTCATTCACTAGGCCGCTTTCCAAATATTCATTGAAGGATTATGTGCGGTCCGATCCAGACATCCTCGAAAAAGCCATTGATCCTATGAGCAAATATCGATAGCATCCATCGCATAATTTTGCTCTCCTTCGATTTACTATACACGTCCTCAGAATGCCAACTTAAAAGTATCGTAGTTTTTAAGCATAAGAGGCCTGTTTATTTGTTGATATGATACTTACGCGCCGACACGGTGTGTGGGTTAAGGAAGATGTTGACAAGCACGAAAACAAGCACAGCAAGCGTTGAAGAGCGGCGGCACTTTGTCAAGGGTTGGATAATCAAGTAAATTGGGTCAGAAGCTTCCCCAAGTGCCATTGTGACTCTTACTTCCGCGAAACAACGATAAGCAATGGCGACGTTCGTCGCCGCTTCACCTGCGAAGAAAATCCGAATCAAACGCCGATTAGCTCAATCCAGCAAGTTACTCTACGCACTTATTTATCATTACAAATTCGAGAGGTCTGTTTTGGGTGTTTGTCATGAATTTAGAAAGGCATAACAGGAGCACACCATCTATAACGTGTCAACGGGGTGTTAAAGAAAACATGCAGTTGTTAGGGAAATAGCTAACTAAACACTTGCGATAGAAGCTGTTTCAATATATAGTTCCCAACTTAGGCCAACACGGAAGTTGAAATTCCTAACATTAACTAGCTAAACTATGTACGGCAGCTAGCGTCGATTGACAGAGGACGCGATACCTTTAGAACGGCGATTAATTTTGTAATTTTGTGCTTTTATTCAAACGTGTCGTTGGACATGCGCCATCAAAGATGACTAGATATTTTTGTTTTGGACAACTAATTACTTATCTTCATTATAGATTCAATATTGTTGACTGCTGCACAGACAGGATGCTCAGAAGCTCTCAGCAAATGACCTCCTATAAGACATATGCAGCCTGTTATTTGTCGAAACTAAATGAACGCCTCGTGCATATGTGACATTGTAGACTGGACCCTTTATAAGACAACAAAAGATACATTTTCTGGTAGGACAAACTCCGTTTTATGCCCATTTAGTTCAGTGGGTCGGCGATGAGTAAGAAACGCCCACAAGAAAGGAGTGGGTTTTTCTTTACGAAGCAACAATTTGATACGTTCGTGGTAAAACTGAAATGTCGAATGGCTAACAGCCCCGTTCCAGACGATTTTACCCATCCCCCAGCATTGTTACAAAGGGGTTGAAAGAAACTGTTCATAAGCTTTTTTATTGTAAAAGTCGAAGTTTAAATGACAGCACATTGACACAGCCGAGGTGAGTGGGTGTGCACTCACCTCGAATATGCGATCTTTATTGAACATCTACATTATTCTTGGTAGTTATTTATCTTGTTGTTTTTTTTAGAAATCAGAAAGCAAACTTAACATAGTAACAAACAAGCCAAGATTGAATCTCCTCTATTAAAGCATTGATACAAGCGGGTTTTTCATTTGGCCAAGCATTGCCCACAGAAGCTTGTGGCTCGTCTGGTCAGGGCTAGCAGAAAAAGTGAGAGCTCTAATTGATGACTGTCTACATTAAATGACCAAATTTTAGCGTCTTAGCTTTTATCGACATTTAAAATAGCTAAATATCGGCAATTTGGATCATCGGTCAAGGCTTATGTCTAGCCTTTAGCACCCTAAGTTAAGATAGATCATTACATAGCCAGCACTCACATACGCGTAACTGACTATAATTGCAAGGATACTCTTCAGTGGTCATTTGGACTAATCAGAAATGGTGGGACGTAACGGCATAACTTGGACAGACACTCGTTAGATAGTCGCCGTACAGTCACACCCCAATTTCACCGTTTGACGCAGTCGTAATAACTAATATGAGACAGGTCACGACGAATCGGCATCACAGCCGTATGGCGCATTTTTCAAAAACACCCGCGAAACAGCGTTTCTGGGAGTCGGAGGAAAGGTAACGGCTATTTCGATCATACAACTACCAGGAGCAATGTAGCAAGGTACAAAACCAAAATCATGATCTGCTCTCATTCTGGTTACTAACCTTTGTCTGGTAATCATTCAGAATTAGGTGATTCGCAAACCCTACTACGGATAAGTATTTAACTGCATCTTAGCTGAATTAAATATACCAGTCTGTCAATTGGTAGGCCAGTTGGCTTAAGCGGGCACACTGTCAAATCTTTTATAGTAAACCTTCAATTGTACAGAATACAGAGTAATGCAGAGCTTACGCAGGTCTGTTCATCTATGTCCGGCTTATGTGGCTTTTTCGGAACCGCAATATTTTTTGAGGACCCTAACTAGTACGTAGTAGTATTATTTACACGACTTAAAATATTGGGAAAAACGATAGATTTAAATATTGTAAGGGTAATGCATACAGAAGAACAAACGTGCTTCTTTTTCTTGACAAAAGCTTGTTGCAATTCACTAAGCCAAACTGCCAAAGGAACATCGTCAGATATATATCTGATATATATTGTTTAATGAATCCTTTGTCGAAAACCAAAAAAGTACCGAGTTAATAGGGAATTGAAGAATATCAACGCCTTCACATTACCCACTTAAGTCGCCCGAAGTCGAATCTTTAATATGACAAACAAATGAATCAAGTTCTGGTGTAGAATCTTGTTGAAACAAATTAACAGATAATTTCGCCTCAGTGTTAGATATGTGGAAAGTAAACGGCTTTGAACCCACAACAGTAAAATTATGTAAAATCAATTCTAAGTTATCTAGGGCCTAATTCGAAAGGTTCTTGATTATTACGGGTCATCGGGTGCGCGAAACCCGTGCTAACGACCTGCGGCTTAGGCCTTGATATGTATGTATGTATGTATGTATCGCGTAGCAAAAGGAAGCCACTTCTGGATGAGCCGACTCGCAACGAGCAGCCCTGGAGTAACACTGCTACGATAACTCGGAGATGGGCGTAGTCTTAGCCACGCAACCTCCAGATAGGAAGAATCTTATCAAACGCTGTTCAACCTCCACAGGTATTCCTTCGATTAAAACTAAATCGAGTAATTAATCAACAAACGTACATGCTTTAACAGAACATTGGTAGACACAAACGCAAGAAGATAAATGTCAGCACCGTAACTTGTCTGCTGCAAATATCATAGCTGACCTTATCGATGAATTATTTTTAAAAATATATATTCTACGCCCGCGGTGTTTTATGTTTGCGAAATAATCTGAATTTATCATGTGCTCTTGAAAGCTTCAAGCCAGTTACAAAAAAATACAAAGGTGAATCTAGCTGAATCGAAATACGCCTGACCCAAGTTAGAATACATGTCCTGACCATTACGCCACGTTTGATGTGTCTGTTTGTCATCCTTTGACCCTTTAACTGTTGACCATCGACCAACGATTCGTGTCAATTGGGAAAACGCTACGGTAACAGACGGGTCGCTGAATAGATAGCTTCTTTCACGTGCGGACATTTACGATGCTTTTGACACTGGAGCATCTACAGAAGATTCAGTATAACAGAAAGTTAGCTTAGAATTTATCTAATTCGTACAATGGGATAAAAGCGATTTTGGAAAAGGCAATCAAATGCGCCGACTGCGGACTGCAGTGGGATGAACGAGTTCTTAATCATCTACTGTATAACGGAAGCTAGATCTTGATTTGTCAGGTTTGACAATTGAATATAAAACATTGTAAAGGCATGAACGAATTGACAGGTTCAATTGTAGGAGCTGTGTTGAATTTCCATTAATTTTTCATCCGTTTTGAAGATCTCACAAGTTTTACTAACTTGCCTTTAATACGATTACAAGATGTGGCTGAATAAAATTAGGCTGCAACATTTCTGTTCGCATGATATAAATTTGACCATTTCTTTATCAGATTTATGTATGTAGTATCTAAGACGGTCGGCTTTTACCGGTTTGGCGGATCGTATAGCTGTAAAAAGCAACGGCCGGCGGGGGCCGCCGCCGCTGCAATCCCTATAATAATGCGACATAATACTAACATATTCAATGAAGATAGATTGGGTATTGCATTGTTTGCAGTAGGATCGATTTCGTTATCACACACCAACAACTCACTTTGATTATTCCAAACAATATCTCATCGTAGCACCATAAGTATAGCCTAAGTCACAGATGAGAAGGCTTACGCGGTCCCTGCAGACCCACATGTATACGTAAATCATACAAAAATCTGCACCCAGCCTAGATTTCAGTAAGCCAATTTGACATACACAATCGAGACATACGTAAAACTCATACATAAAACCGGTATGGTTCTACAGTGTTTTTGATTGTCATTGCGTCCCGATGCGCATCGAGTTCTGTTCAACATAACTGACAAACTTTCTCATTCGGCTTTTTTTCCTTACTAAAAAAATACAACACTAAATTCTAGGTATTAACTAATACGAGTGTACACATAAATACGTTGTTTTTGCTGTTTTACATTCTGATTGCTGCTGATCATAATGTCCTTAAGAAATTACTCTAGAGTTATGTTTATTAATCGGCTGAAAATCTTCTTTTTTTTGTCATCCGGTCAAGGTACGAACATACGACGTCCGCGTCACTCAATTCAAACGTCAGGAATTCAACTGTGGTAGGGAACAGTCTCTTCGCTAGCGCGTCTTCATCGACAAAGATAAATGTCAATGTCATCCTGCTGCCCGACAAACAGCGCTCTGCTTTAGTCGTCTAGCAATTAAGATCATTTTCTGTCAACGAGCAAGTGAGCGTCGTTGCCTTGGGTTTAGGACTTAAGACCATGTCTGAATCTCATTCTTTGTTAGGTTAGTTAGCAAGCCATGTTGGACCGCGTTCCTCCCAGTTTTCCATCAGTCCACTACTATCGCTGTCTTTTCTGACTCATTTTCTGTTACTTCGTCTGATCGTTGGTTGCTACTGTATACGATGCCTTCCGAAGGCTCTTTTGAAATACGATGAGCTCCGTTGTTTACAGCCCTTTGAAATTGCGAAGTCACCAACGCGATTGCGTAAGCGTCGTTGAAAACCTCTATAGCAACAGGACACTTCATCTGCTCACCGTGGCTCCTTTCATCGTTTTCGTTTACTTCGATCGCATCGCCCAAAAGCACATGTATATATATATATATATATATAGGATATATATAGGATTTGAGGAGCTGTCAGCGGACAACTGTTTGTCGAAAGGAACGAAATTTAGCTTTAGAAATCCATTCCAAAACAACAATATGACCCATCATAGCCGAGGCAGAGAATTGTTGTAAAGATGTGAATGAAAATTAGCAGCAATTGTAAAATGTGTTTGCGTCGTTGAAAGCTCTACAGTGAAAAGTCGATTTAAAAAATTCGCAGGTTTCACTAAATGGCATAAAAGGTCATTTGTGGCAATAGCGGAACGATGATTTTGATGCAGAAGTTAGGCTTTGTTTCAGACTTTAGAGTATTTATTATGAATCCGATTGTTCACAGCAAGAGTCAAAAATATTTGGCCTTCTTGAACCCCCGAGCCTTTGATTTATCATCAGCCCAATATTTAAGTCAGTTGGATTTTTTTTTTTATATGTGATATGTTTAGACCAACGAATCTACGGCTATCAATGTCGCTATATTCTTGGCCCATCTTCCATCGAAAAGTTATTCGTAAATGTTCTTACCAAGTACTTGTAAGCGCTTCAGGCTTTGAAGTGAAGCCATGGTAAACACAAATAGCGGTCACATTGAACAACAACATTTGTGGAAGATGTTGTCGTCTCTCGTCGGCGTATATAGACGCGAGAGAGACTTTCATAATATATAAAAATTAGCTCATAAATAAACGAAATTAACTCTGTCTGCTGAAAAGCCTACATCTATGCATACAGCAGGGCCAAATACAAGTTCATTCAGATGCTCGCGTAAGAGCTTGCCTCGGAACAGGGGCAGAAGACAGCCGATAGCATGAACACGCTGTGGCTAGAAATGATTTCGGCCGGGTGTGGGAGATACACGGGACTCGGCAGACGAGCCGAAAAAGTTGTTAAAACGACAGTGTCTACAGCGGCGCACGTGGGCGTTGCCCACTAAACTCAGCTGACCCAAATCGAGCTGACCGAACAGGAGGACGAAAAGGCGTCAATGATTAGTAAGTTTGTCGTAATGATAGCTACGGAACGAAAATAGGTTCAAGATACGTTAGCTAGAATGCTACGCTAGATGAAAGCAATCAACGTCTGGTGTACCAATGTCAGTTGTAGTAGAAAAAAAAAGACCATGAGCTAATAATATGTAAATTCATCCGATGATACTTCGATATTCAGCGGTCAACTAGCTCCCATTGTGGGCGTCTGGAGCAAACATTTGTCCTTGTTCTCTAACTAAGAGTATACGAATAGCTATAACCAATGCCACAAAACAATGGTAGCTGTCCATTAGTATACAGTGACAATAAATGACTGTTTACTATTCCCATCTCGTATTTATAGATGGTGAAAATCCTTTTTTTTTTGCAAATACTAACCGATCCGTGTAACAATACAATGCTAAAAATACGTACGATATCTGTTTGACAAACATTTTCGGCTCTATGCTCACAAAGACTGAAATCAGCCTTAGATGCGAATATTGTATAACAACCTAATGTTACTTCATTCAGGATTCCTCGCTGTGTGTAATAAATAACAATTAAAGTGAAGGAGAAGAGCAAACGCACATCGCCGACCTCGTAGAAAAGTCGATGGCACCATTGATTGCGTACTACCTGATACAATATTTGACACGTCCGAGACGTCCAGCGAGGTACCGATGTGTACCCATCGAAATCTCACTGAAACGCTTAATTTTATTAATTATAAATGGTTTCGCTAAATCGAACAAGAAAAAACTATGCCTGCAAACCCTAAGCTGCAAAGGATACCTGTTTAGATACGATATGGACAGGTAGTTCTGCCTTTTGGCAGAAATATAAGCTAGCCATAATTTTGTTAGCAAAAAACGTTCACGTAATCACACAAGGAACATAACGTAATCAGTAAACTCAGAACGCGTCTATGAGCCCTGATACAAAATCTGAACATGTTGGTTTAGTTCTCTTATAAAAGATTAATAAAGAAATAAAATAACAGTGAACCTAATTCGAAAATAACCCAACTAACGTTTGATGCGCATATGATAGAGCGTATGATCAATCCTAACAAATTTTGCTTCGTCGGCATTATCAAGTGCTCGTTAAAAGCTGCACAAAGTTAGTGATTGATTGCATTGGCTACAGAAATCGGCCAAATATGGTAGTTTCTATTTTGAACGCCACCTTGATCATTCATAAAAAAAGAGCTAAACAAAATGTCATACATCTGCTACATGGAAATAGGCACCGGTCCGCTGCACATCCCGATGAATTACTATAATATTTCAGCGTGGAGTCTAGTTGAAGCATCTACACCGCCGCTTTCATTTTTTTTATCGACAGAAATGGTAGGATTCTTGTTTTTGTGTTAGGTTTACTTTGCAAAAAATCTTCTCGCCTTAAACGGTGGCCGCATGGCAACACAGTGGCCTATTTGCGACCACTATGTTGGCTCACATATGAAAACAGTGATGATAATGGTACTAACTACCAAATAAATGCCAGCCTGTCTTTCTTTTCCCGACCAAAATATGGGCCCCAAATGACTGTCGTCTCTTAACCTCTGAAGAGCAAAGCATTTTTAATAGCTACGAGGACCTAATTGCAAATATCCATTCATTCTTCTTTTGAGTATAAACCGTACCTTCAACACGCGCTGTATCTGGACGCACTTATGTTAGGCACAGAGCCTCTGTTATCCTATTACTCTACTCGCGTTTTGCGTACAAGTGATTGTATTGTGTGGGTCGTTCTATTACCTTCCTGTAGTTATTATGTTACTCTTTTCCAGCAATGTGTTTGTATAGTTCTCATAATTCTCTAGTTATTTTTTCCAATTAGACTTTTGCTGCTCTCCACAGGGCTATCTGCTTATTCTGCAGTAATCGTCCCATCACCTCGATTAACAACCCTATTTTTCCATGTACTGCTGTGACTACCATTTGAAGTCGAAACAATTTTTCCAAGATGGATTTTCCAGGTGGAAAAAAGTACACTTTTTCGACGACGCTTTCTGTACTACGTATCTTATCGTCGCCAAAAAGCGCTACCGAAGGAGCCCGGTACATTTGCTTTGTGTAGAGCCGCGCTCTGTCGTTAGAAGCGTGGCTCAAGCGGAGTTCGCCATGCTTGAAGAGACTATTTGGGACTTAAAGGATGCGCGCACCCTGGCTGTCTATCTGAGTTTGATAACTATTATCTGAAAGCACCTTTGAAGAAACACGTGCGACAACTCGACAACTGGCCGAAAAGATGGGCTGTGGTTACAAGATTGTCGTTAAACACCTTAAGTCCTTCGGGTTTTGCACAGAAACTTGGATACCTCATGAACCCTCTCAATAAACCCAACGCTGCGTTTCAACATTTCTTCACCCGGTATCGAGAACCATAATGTCCGATTTTTGCATAGAATCGTCACCAGTGATGAGGAGTGGTCTCTACATGTCAGCATGAACCGAAGATTCGAATGTGTGATTCCAGGTAAGAAGCCAATGTCGAAGGTTCGACCAGGTCTTCATGCAGAAAAGGTTATGCTTGACGTTTGGTGGGACTGCAAGGGTCTGACTTATCGGGGATTGCTTTCTACAAACCAGACAGCTGATCGGTGTGTTTGTCTGGTCCAACTGCATCGAGCAGACTATTCAAGAGAAAGCATCCGGCACACGAGGTTAGGTAACGTTGCTCTGTGCTAACGTAAAGCCACACGGAACAAACATCGTCAAAGCTGCTTCTAGATGAGAGCATATTCTTCAGACCTGTTGCCGACGAGTTTTTACGTTTTCACTGGACAGTCACCTCCGTGGTCTTATTATCGAGCCGAATCAACAACTAAAAGTATTGCTGGAGAACTTTTTCGAGACAAGACCCGTTACCGCCTACGGCAAACATCATTCGGGGGAAATATAAGAGAAAATCGTAAACAGTGACAGAGGAAGCATAACTTAATAGCTACTCATAATAAAAACGAAAAAGGTGGTATTTTTTATTTAGTAAAGGAGCGGAACAATTTTCATTTCGACCTAATATATAATGTAAAATAAACTAAATATTATACCTACAATTGAATTAGATGCGTCCTCAACACATAAATTGCTGTTAGAAAACTTACTTTTAGCCATTTTACACTCCGATTATGATTTTGTGTAGATTTTAGTGTAGAGCCAATTTTTGCCCCAAGACGTGCGGTAATCAGCTTTTTTGTTTTTATCAGGTCCAGCCTATACATAGTCAATTGGTAAAAAAAGTTGAAACCGATAATCCAGACATACCCGTCTACGTATTAATGGCAAAAGCCTTAAACCGCTTAGGCCTAGATCGCAATAATAAGTGTTGCCTTTATGAGATACAAAGAACAGTTTTATGAAATCTTTTTTGTGCTAGAATTGGTACTAAGCTGGCCCCATATCACTGCCTACATTGCAGCCGATTTGTAGCTCCTCGATGTCCGCTGTAACCTTGTAAAATAACCACCTCAAATTGCAGGCAAAAGAAGAAAACGATGACGTATTTGAGGTTTTTCGTGCGAAAGGACCTAAGTCGATATATGGTACTACAACATAGCCTTTGAAGGCGAGATTTGTCGAACTGGGTCCAAAAATACAATTCGTATCCTTTTGTGATTCAGGCACAAAGGTAACAAATCAATTCTATGATTTACTCTCCATATAAAAAGCGTATGTTTTCTACGTATCAAATTTTTTTGCACAGATGAATTTCATATACGAATTTATATCAACTGTGGTCCTTTCAAGCGTCCAGGAGTGAAGAAGTGACCTTACAGATTTGAATCTAACATTAATCGACGTGCGTCGAGCAACCTTTTATGTATCTTAAAAAAACAGAGTTGCTGCTGCTAGTAAAAGTGCCCCGTACAAATGTTGAAAGTCTATCGGCACGAGATCCAAACAAGATCATTAAAACGCTCTCAGTTTGCTTCCTTACCTTCCCGAAGAAAGATGCTGCTCAGGGGCAAAATGCTCTATTATTCATTGAACAAACTTCGAAAGTTCCTCAGAACTGTTTCTACTAAAGTGACTTAATTATATCCATTGTCTATTAGCGCTAAAAGATACAAAAATATAAAACAGAACATTCAAATTGTATCTGGTGTTTTCTAATTACTGTTTATGCCTTGTCTTCCCAATGTATATTAGGTCGTTTTTTTAAAATGGGCTTTTAATCTGTTTTTTAGTCTTTTTTGCCTTAGAATTGGTTCTAAGCTGCTGCTGTTTCATATGCTTTGTTTTTATTCTTTCTTTTATAATTTTTTTAATGGAAGGCCGAATGAGGTGTCACAAACTGAGAGGAGCACAATATACAATACGGTATACGATACCTAGCCGTCGTCACGCAAAGGTCTGAAAAGCATAGTAATGTCGAAAATAACTTATAGAGCACCCAATATGTATAGGGTGTTTAAAAGTCCTCTAAAGTTTTAAGTGTAAACCACATATGACAAGCCAAGTGAAACGTTGTCTCTGCGGCGGTCAAACATGCGGAGATTTGGGTTTGTCTGCACAATGAAACGGTTCATGGGGAGAATCGCATACCAAAAGCATATGTCCCCACACTCTTGCGAAAAACGTAAGGCATATGTCTACATGAATTAGTCTATCAACAATCAGAATTAGCAGATTTGGGGCTTAAATGGTCCGAGAAAAAGAGCCCGCTTCACCCAGAAAAAGTGGCAGTATTGTATGGTAGCTTTGCTGCATACTACATATTTTCTATGGCAACTTCTATATGGTTCTCCTGTGTCTTTGTTCTTTTACATATTACAAAACGGCTCAGCATGACCACAAAATCAAAACCAGTTCATTTTTTTTCTAAAAAATATTTTTGATCATATAGAAACTTTAAAAACGGCCATGCTTATTTTAGTTAAATTCCTGCTGTGGGTCGAGTCGTGTTTCGAGCTTGATAGAAAAACCACTGTTCTTTACGTACGGTATCATTCTATGGATGCGTTTTTGCTGCTTATACAATTCCCGTCATTTGCTACCAATCAAAGTATTTATGAGCGTTACATTTCACTAACGCTGTATGTCAGTTTTTATCTCTGCATGTTGAAATTAATTTTTCAAGTCTGTTTGTCGAGAATCAACAAGGCTCATGCGCGCTCTCTTTCGCATCGCCGTCATAGAACCTTGACCCAGCTGTTGACGTATGAAGGGCGATAGGACGAAGCGGCCTTCAAATTTAGGCGCCCTATCTAAAACGAGATCTACCTAGCTGTTACCAAACAATTCATCCATGACAAATGACGTGTCAGCCATTTTTGCATAGAAACACGTCATGTGCATTGGCAAAACACGGAGTCCATCGAATACGCCATCCTTTCCTCGTCTAGCCTCATTGCGTCATCACCCTTGCAATAATTCTGCATTGATATGACATATATATATTTAACATAGATATATGTAGGTGACAAAGGCATGTATGTTCGAACAGTTTGTCATGCACTGAAACAATCTCTGGTTTCCAACGCAACTCAATTGTGCTGCCTATCAAAATTGGCTTATTATAATAGTAATAAAAGTGAATATAATATCATAATGTAAATAATGGAATTAAAGATTTGGGGACTGTGATTTATATCATTAATCAAAAACAAATCAAAATCCGTTAACAAATTCTGCGATGAATTTAAAGAACGGTAATGCTGTGCCAAGTGTTCTAAGGCTATGGCCTTATAAGGCTGCTATAGCTAGGCAAGAACTTTTCACTCTGAGCGCCTTCGCATCATCAGGTTATGTATAATGTATTTTCACAGTTACCTACAGCCTCTACGAAGTTTGCATAAACTGTATTATTATTATTATTTAGTATTGTGCGTAAAAGATCGGTCCGATACCCTTCTGTTTACTGAAACATTTTTCATATATAATTTATTTATAATGTACACTTAGCCTTATGTAACAGGCATATTTTTATCGTGTGCATTGTGTAACAAATTCAAGCTATTAGCTGGAGCTGGCAACGGGACTGGGGAGGGCTTCCAAGTACTGCGCCATCTGCATACGTGTCGCATTACGTGCGAGTATGTTCATGCAATACTTAGAATGGAGCGGTCACTTGTTTTCAGGGGTAACGGTGATCCAGCTACATGCAACAAAATAATAGAACACAATCCTATTCCTGGTTCTTTTCCAATCCATCGGTAAAGCTATCATCGCTGCTGATGATGCCTCTGATTTTAACCCGCTATTGCGACATGTGCTAATTGACGATTATAATACATGACAGCATGCAAGCTTTCTAGCAAAATAGGACCTCGATCTATTTAGCAATTTATCAAGCAATTCATGAGACATCAAAGCCTGCAGAGCGAGCCAAAAATAAATATGGTTTTCATAAACCATCTGGGTACAAAAGTCGCATTGTTCCTATTTAGCATAATTAATCAGAACTTTATCTTTAACCACTTATATGATTCGACTTCAACTTCTATATAGGTCATAGTAAAGATTAAGTTATAAGTGAAGATCGAACTTTCGGTCCAGCATATAGACGCGTATATGATCATTTCTACTATGGATGGCTATAACATTTTTGACCTCACGTCACCCTTGCATCAACTTCTTAGTTTCCACAATGGACCCACTAAGCTCAAAATTGGTTTAAAATATTCCATCGATAACTTCTCCTATCACACAACTCTCATTTGTAACTTACCGTTCCGTAAATACTAACCTTAAACGTGCCGCATTAATATTGCTCTGTTAAATTTTATAGCTTAGCTATAAAGCTAAGCTAGTGATATCACTTCTTTGTGTAGGTCAGTTTTTTTCAGTATATGCAAATTATTCCTGTATCACTAAATTATAGGCGACACTAAACCAGTGGCCTTGGCTGTTAGCTACGTTCGACCTAGGCCACAGACCGTAGACCGTTACCCGATTTACCCGCGCTGTATTCACGTACGCGCCCGCCCCTATTTTCTCGGAAATGATCTCCTTTGCTGAGACAGGTCGCAATTACAGGGCTGCAGCCAGCTCGATCAAACTGAACAACTGGATACAGCAGACGTTACTAAATTTACAGGCCAAAAAATATCACGTCAAAGAACCGAGCCGATCAGGCTGATATTATACCTTTGTGCCTAGCTGTGTTAATAATAACACCGCGTAAAGGGATTTTCAGTATAGAGCTCTTGATCTTATGTTTTCTACTCTTCTTGCACGCCTTTTATAGATACCACTCTAATGCCAAGACCATCTTGATGAAAAGCCGCCAGGCGCCAAGTTTTTTTCTACAACCGTCACCCATTTCAAATAGAGAGAATACAACAGCGTTTAAACTTAAAAACGAATTACCTGACGGCAACTAATGAATTCTTATGAACAGGCAGACGCCCTCGCTATTCGATCACCCCGCCAGTAAAATCTTGGTTGAACAAAATACCGATTTGCGACAGATGTACAGCGTTTCCACATGTGCATATGTCCCCCTATTGCGACTACTGCCGACAGACTCAGGTGAACGAATCCAAATAACGTAAAGATAATTCAAATTCTATGTACATTGGAATTTTTCTGTGCTGCCATTAGCGTCTCTGAGCAATTACAGTTGGCACCCCCCGAGCACATCTGTCATATGAAAATGTCAAAGAAGCATCCTCAGACACTATAGTCACAACATTCGGTTTCAAGTGAACCCTATACTGAGATTCTATATAATCACTCTTTCCGTAGAACACAGTCTAATCTCGACAGGTATGTTCTGATAACATGAATACGGCACGAAAGCGAACTCTTATTGGTAAACGTTTTAGTTGTTATTATGTCACCGAATACGTAGTGATCAATTTAGACGGTAGTGAGGGTCTCCAGAACAGTTTATTGTATTTTGTTTACCGTTCTATAAACGGTACTTACTGTGCTAATTCTCGCATGCCCACAGACTTGAGTGATATTACACTTATACCACCTGTTCGGGCTAACTGGTTTTATAAATTTTGCCACAGCTCACAAGTTGGTCTAAGAAAGATCTGCTTTTCTCCCGTTTATATTTTCGGGGCCTGTTGTCCGTATCAAACAGGTACGATTTATACAAGTGCTCATTTTGTCTATAAGTGACATTTATATTAAGAACGAGTATCGTTTTTATTTCATTCCTTTCTTTGCAGCCAGGTTTCACCGGTGGCTATGTGGACATCGAACGTGACTAGTTTATGAGATAGTTTTTCGCCATATCTGATTCATTTAGTTTTCTGTGACTTTACGACTGAGCGAGAGCTCATAGCGTACGCGTGACCGCCAACAGATCAGTTGTAACATTAAGCAAAAGACACTCATGCTGCCACATATACAGTGGAGGCCATATATTTAACAATATTAGTACGTCAAAGCGTTTCCTATTATCAATAGCATTTCGCTTACTTAGCTCTCTTATAGATATACGTAAGAGCAGGTATACCTGTAAGGGTTCGAGTTGAAATATCAACCTTGACAAGGAAGTATGCCCTTTTTGAAAGTTCATAATATCCTGTGCTTAACGGGACTCAAGCACCCACATACAGTTAACATGAAAAAACATGGCTACTTATAGCCATTTTTAATTGTAAGATTTAAAGATTAGCTATAATACAAAGTGATAGGCAAGAAACAAAAATTTATCAAATAACTGTGGGTCATGGAATATCGCGGTTCCTATTTTTAAATGATTTTCGATGCGTCTGGAAACCCTGTTGTTCGGACACCTGTAGAGATGGCGGGAGATTTCGTACAGTTCGATCGACCCTTACCATGCGGCAGCTTCTTTAAAACTGAACCGCTATTTGTTTCCTGTAGTTTAGTTGACTGCTTTTACTTTGCCGTTCCGTTCAACAGCGGCTCTCAGCTTTTGAGACAAATTACCCACCTAAAAATTTCCATGTGTTGATGCGTTGCGGAAATATGGACCGGCTCGTGCTTCTTCCACGAGACGTTGAACATAGGGTGACCGAATAATTGACACAGATAAAGAAATCTTTTCCTTTGTCACTCTAAGCGAACGTCAACAACTCCGTCATCATATTTGGTAGTTCTGCCCTCGCTCTCTCTCTCTCTCTCTCTCTCTCTCTAAAAGTAGAGTATCTTGATTGGCAGCATTGCACGCAGATAGGGTTCGTAGCATAATCTGCGACCAATAGGACCTGTAATAAAATTACCATGATTACAACGGACATATACGTCAAGGATAACAACAATGGCATCGAAACAGCACGTTACTGCCGTTAATGTCTGTCGTTGGAGCAAGGCTTTTTCTTTGAACGCCGCCCGTCCTGTCTAGATCTTTTTCCTAGTCACTTGCTTTGCCAACTTCAGCACGCGCAGCGAACGCGGTCGTCTGTGAGTGAGTCATCTCTTCCTGCCTAAGTGAAGGTTGACCGAGGGCCGGTGCAGGTGGACTAGGGTCTTTTTTCCCCGTTCGGCACACCTCCGTCAACGCATCTGCAAGACCATCTCTGTACGGAGGCTGCTTTAACCAACGGTCAAGCAGCCATTCCCGTAATGCTAAACAGTGACGTTCCGGCATGCGTCGGCGACATCGTATTACAATTTTCCATGCATACTAACATCGCGATCGGGATACATACTTCATTTACCTTCAGTTTGTGACGCAGGCGATCAATATGGCTGACTAACTAGCTAGTGAAACCGTGTTTATTTTTTTCAGAGGTATGCCAATGCAGACGGGTGCGTAATTAGGACGCCTCCAAGAAGTCCGATAGTCCGTGTTTGTGTATCTAAATCTTTTTCTCTACTAGGGATTATCAATGCCACTCGAACATGGATAGGGTAAAATTTGAGCTGCTCGTCAACGGTGTCAAAAAAGTACACATATATCTATATCGATGCTTGGGAAGCAACAAGTGATAATGAACATGTACTCATTTCCGTTTTCTCTCCGAGATTTTACTCTTTGCGTGTTCACTTTGGACTTGCGATATGAGCGGGTTTACATTGTTGACAAACAAGCGACATTTTCAATGTTTGCTGCTCGAACGAATTAATTTCGTTCTATAGTTCAAGCGAGGACCTAAAATGAGATTTTGGAGCAGGTGTGACACCCGGAACAATATTCTTTCGACTCGATCGAAACGACGTTGACTAGCCGATACACATGGAATTATCATTTTTTACTCCGCAATTATTTCCTCTCAAGCAGTAATGGAGTTCAACGTACGCACCTTAAAGAAGGTTCCACTCTATCAAAGGATCCAGCTTGCTTTAATAAATATAGATACGTATCGTAAGCTCCACGAGTGTTAACACAGTCGAAGTGGTAAACTGAATACTGTTAAAGTTCCGTTGAACTGAGTGCACGTATCGCGCACTGTTTTTTCGTTCCTTTTCCACTCGACGAACAGACACACAAGCGAGTTGCAGATTCAACTTTTCATAGCACAAACTATGCGGCGTATGCATCAATAGCTATCTTCACTAAGAAGCTAGTGCTGCCTGTTGCAAGCCCTACAGTAATCACAGTTCAATCCCAAGGGCTCTTTATTTGGCATAGGCCTTTGTGTGAGCTAGTGGCACAACTTACGGCCTATTCTAGCACGGGTCGTCCTGCTCGCCGCAGCACCGCTGTGCGCTAATGTCACTCGAATACCACTGACTATGACTAGACCGCGTATCGCGCCGACACCAAGTTACTAACACTCCTGGATATCACTCACTCGTCTTCTGTGGACGGAAAGGGTAGAAGGGCTGCTGGAACGATGCAATTCGTAGCTGTTTTGCAGAAAGGGCCAGGCGCGAACAGTAGAGACTCGTTACTGTGGGATCGGTGGAGGCTCACGTAAGGGCAGGGTTAACTTTGCTATTTGCCGGGGTCATAGCTTACTGTCTGAGTCTATCGACACCAGTACGTATGGTGAGAACAAAACAAACCGGTGTAGTCTTCTGACAGGAGAGAAAGAAAACACCTAAATCTTCTGTAAAAGCAGACTGCCAGTTTAACTATTCGGAGATGATGAGCGCGGATACGAGTAGTTTTCCGAATAAGTTTTCGAACACGTTCTATAGATTAGGTAACGAACCGCGTATTCCTTTCATAGAATCGAGGTGTTATTCTTATGAATCTATTTAAAAGACAGGTGAGGCAAGTTTCGGAGCAGATCGCTGCTGGTTAGTGTAGCAATAGCAGACTGAGTAGTTTACAACCACTTTTGTTTCTCCTTCTCCTAGGTGATATCGTTTCAGCTCATAGTACCTTCTCTTGATTAGAACAGAACAAGTTCTAGCCATCAGGTAGTTGGAAGATGGAAAATGTTGTCAAACATAGTGCCGATACCTGATTTTTAAAGCGGCGAACAAGTTAATAATTCGAAGCTGTAACTACTAAGGAAAGCCTTGATAAAAGGTGGAACAAGCAGACCTTTAATCGAACCCGAGGTACAGCTCAGGGGTATGCTCCCTAAGTGGCACAGAACAGTAGCAGGATAACGCTCATTATAAAGCAGTTATGTGAAAAAATGCAAACAGCCCAAAGTAGTTCTTCATTATGATTGAGAGATATTTAGCCCATGTACGTTTGAATTTGATCGAATATAGGGGCTATAGTATAAGCTGTAGCCATCGTAGTTGAAGTGTTCAGTTCTCACAGGACGCCCGCCCTTTCAGGCCTGCCACATACAATTTGCTTACGAGTTTCAGCAAGGGAATGCTGCTTACAAAGAGTTACGTTGGGAAAAAATAACTAATCGCGAAGCCTAGCGTTGGTCTATACTTGTTCACGGAACAAATTTAGAAAATAAATAAAGTGCCTATCAGTACCAACCAATTCAGGCTAGGTCCCTCCAGAACAATCTTGGCATTTTGATGAGTATAACCTATCACAAGTGTGTTCGGGAAAAATGGTTCTGTATATATAATAGGAAAATCATCTCCTTTGTAAAATAACAGTGGCCATCTCAGCACTGTCCATAAGTTTTTAATATCTGCACGAGTAAGGCACATCAGAAAGCGTTACAACCCAACCGTATGGGTAACCAATAACCTAATCATTTATTGCTCATCATGAATTGCATTTATTGCAATTCAAGAAAAACTGTAAACATACTTTCTGCCATGGGAGGGCTGTCTAATAATAGAGCAGAACGGGAATAAACCAGTTTTTTAATGGCAAATGTCGTTAAGCTTGAATTTTATAAATAAACGTTATCTAAGTCCCTTGTGATACGTAAGATTTCATGGTGAATCTCTCGTCTGGTTCGAAAATTCGAAAAAAGAAACGTGCGTTTAGGGAGATAGCACGGCGCCTTTCTAGAACGAAAGTTAAAGAATTAGGGGTATTCAAGTTTATCCTTATCTACCTTCTTAGCTTTGATACCCTAACATATTGTCGAAGTGATCTCTGCGATTACTGCGTTTCATGGGATTATTCTTATTTTTTCACCTGACATCGTCTTGTTTGTTGGAAGCACCTTATACGCCGAGCAACGCACAGGCGTCCTTTGAACGCTAAAGTAGCATAGATTAGAAAAAGTAAAATGTATACTTTTTTCTACAGTGGTCCATCATGGACGTCAGTTGTTTTGAACAAGGCCTCCTGTTTAAATGTCTGTACAATTTTGTCCCACGAAAAAGCTTAGCGTCTCCTGTCGTCAGCTTCCTATCGTTTTTATTGCTATTATTGTCGTCTCCCCATCACCACCTCGTTTTCAAAGGTCTCCAATTTAGTTTCGATGACCTGTCTCATTCACTTAATTCCTATGAAAAAAATGCAGAATTTCCTAGGATAGAGGAGCAAGGTTTTTGGCCAGCTCCTCCAACCAGTATAAAAATATAAACACGTACAATCCAAGATTTTTAACCAACATGAAGATCATTGTACAGGTCACGAGGTGTCAGCCAGTTCGTCGACAATAAGCAGAAGAGAACGCTTTAACCAGCGACAAAAATGTTGTTGAATGTTAAAAACTTCACCGAAATACGTTTTCAAGACTTACAAGATGAAACGGACAATCGTTGCCATTAGGAGGCTGTATCGACCGTTCAAGGTGCACGAAGATCGACTCGACGACTAATACAGTATTAGCAAAATTTAAAAATTCAACTCGTTCATATTGAATCTGATGACGAATATTTGAACCAATGAATGCTGCATGTAGCATTCAAGTATTAAACGCGGTCTTGACGGATATTTCGGTCAGGTACAACGCACCATGTAACTTACTTTAATGCCACACTAACTGAAAACGCTTCTGAGTGAGAAAATTTAATGGAAAGATAGCAATAAAAGCAGACAACAATATGCATGTTCCGGAAGCCGGAAAGAGTTGGCCAGCCGGAACAAACTGAGAAAAACATGCTTTCGTCCCCCCGTTAATACATTACTATACATATAAATTTATCTGGGCGTAAGAAAACACTTGAAAGTTTTAGAAATACGTACATCATTTGCAATTCAGTGCGCTACTACTTGTTCTATGCTAGCAGTTGTTCTATTATACTAACTGGGAAGTTATGGAATACTATCGAACCTTTCATGGACTTTCATGCAAGCCAGCGCTTTTGCTTTCATAGCTTTCTCGTGGGTGCATTCTCTCGTGGCTTGTTTTCGATCGCTGCGGCAGGCAAGGCCTACGCTCTCCTTTTTCAACCAAAGTTTACCATTGATCAGCTGTTTATCCTGAACGTCGTTGCTCGAGCCAAATCCACAAATATTTGGTTATATTTAAGCCAGCCGACAGTAACGACCACTTTAATTTACGATTGCTGTAAATAAATGTTTAGAGTCATTTCTAAGTTTGCTTTATCACTTTGGGGATCATTTTTTCGAACGAGCCACTGTGGAAATATGAACGAACGACGTTCCGGTTGTTTTGGATAAAAAAAAAAAGACAGTTTAGACTGTTTATTAAATGCTGCCGGTAAGAGATGATGGATAGTAACATAATATTCACATAATACGGATGAGATCGGGAAAATCAATGTGTCGTCTACGATAAAACTCGTGATTGACCTCTGATAATCCAACGCAGCGCACTTACAACAAACGAATTACGACAGTATTACTGGTAAGTATTAAAATAAATGTTTAATATTTTAATCCAGTGTAATTTTCACTCGTTGTTTGGCACATGCGAAGTCTCCTGTTCTTTTTGCACCTAATAGTTTATAGTTGACTACGAACTCTGGGCAACGAAAATTTACTAAAACAAGTAAATCTATATATATATATATATATATATATTACAGAGGATCGAATATCATTACAATCTAAGTGTTATTAACTACGATAAGAACACTGCGCAATATGCGAACGATACCCACGACCACCTCTCACAACATGCCTTATCTAGTTCAGCCGTGAAGCGAAGGTACAATTTCAAGCGCGACTTTCCATTAGCATCTTCAAATTCTGTCTTCGATTTTCTGGCGTCGGCGGGTGACTCCGTCGCTGTCGCCGATTTACGAATGCCTGAATTAACAACGAAGAAGATGATCTGACCCACTTTTCCTAATGACAAAATGACACTGATTCAATTAAACTAAACACCGACAAGATACCACATGTCCATTAACATACAAAAAGAAAAAACGCTTTCTTCTTTAACCGATACAAACACCTAATCAATCCATGATAACGACAAAGTTGGCTCCGTTACCACGCGAGCGCCGACGCTAACTGCGACGCTCCCTCCATACACCACGAACCTAGTCACTCGCTGTCGCTGCAGTCGGCAGCCGCATACGTCGAGGACTAATGAATTAATTCGTTGCTGATTATGAAGTGCTTTGTTGCCACTAAAGGTGCAGTTTCGAGGGCGAGGTCATAACTCCGTTTCGAAGTTACCGGCCGCGGCAGCCGTTTCGCAGAAAGCCCAAACAAAGAAGAAAGTCAGCTTTCGTTATGCTTGATGACGCTAGGCCAACGAAACCGCCAGCTGGGTTGCCTGCCCACTCTTTCGCTGCACAACAATGCTATGACGGATTTTACCGCCATTGGGCTGGACACACGCAAAACGCCAGATGTTGGTATAACGGGACGAGGCTGCCCCTGGAATTCTCATGGTGGTTCGTTTAGCCAGCGGACAATGACAAACGAATTAGTAATCAGACAAAAATACAGCAGCAGCATATGCCCTGGCTTTAAACGTAGTATGAGAAAGGTGCCCGCTACGTCGTAAACTACAAAGGGAAACTATATGTCAGAAAATAGAAGTTATGTTTTTAAGCTGAAAACAATTGAATTTGGTATGGCGCTTCGAAGGCACATCAAACAAACTACAACGTATAGGTAGTGAAGACGTACTAAAGACCCACATCCTCGCAGGAAAAATACCCACATATAGTTTAAAATTAATTGACGAGAATTTATGAAAACATTAAAATGTTATCGTTGCTACCGTAATTGATACTGTGATGTGTTTCGCAAACGACTTCATTTTTAATTGACGCGACAACATAGACCGCCACAGATAATGACATAACATAAATTAGAGGTTATTTCTATGCAGATTACACTGAATGGCTTCAATGCATAGAGGTCGGTTTGCTAGCTTTTTTAAAAATGCCATTTGATATCTGAAAACAGTATTTCATCCTACCTGCGATACGTATTCGCCTCAGCAATCACATGGGGCGCTGACTGCTGGCAAATTACATAGTAAAATGTTGCAAATATTTGGATCGATATATTCGGTTATATTTGATAGAAATCTAAATATGGACATATTTATATACAGTCGTCCCAGTTATTGGCATTATTGGTACCGGCGACGTAGAGCCTCAATAGACGGCAAAAGCCAACATATACAGAGCTGTTTCGTGTGCCACGACGAAGACCCACTATGCGCCCAGAGAGAAAGTCAGTTAGAAACCATAATGCTCTTGACGGTGAACTCCTATATAGACCCTCCAGCTTACTTTTTACAGTTGCCAGGCATGCTCTTTGAGACGTATGTGCCTGACAGATGGGTTCCAGCGTGGCTTATCCGTGATGATGGACAGACAAACGTGTTTTGCTGTTATCCCTGATTTGTGGGAAGTATTCGTTCTTCTTGTTAGCTTATTTTCGTTCGAATTGTTTTTCCAAAATTGTTAAGAGATCATTACAAAGTTCGATCCTGTGACAAATTATCATTAAGAGCTCTTAATGATAACCGGCAACTTCAAACGATCCTACACTGAATTTGTAAATTTCTGTTTTTTTTTTCCAAGAAATAGAAGAAATAAATGTATGCGATTACATGTTTTGCCCTTTGGTGCGCTTCGGGTGGATATCTATGGTGCCCATTTTGGAGTGCACACTAGTCGTTGCACTCTCGTTACGTAGTAATGGCGTGGTTTGCCATGTAGTTCTATTCACAACCTATCTCTTGCGTGTATCTAAGCGCTTGTATTCTTTCTTTCAAGATGCTCCAATCAATAGCTGTAAATGAAGTGCATGTCTTGGGTCCTTCACTAGACAGGTCATCGCCATTTTCTGCTTTTGTTTTCAATGAACACCATTTTTTTTGCTAAATAATGAAACGTTGGCATCCTGTTTATGTCCGTTGGCCAATTTGTGTCAGTGTCGTTCTACAGAACCTTAACCTCCCCGTAGCCTTTCTCTCCTGTCTCTGCATTCTGTTCTACCGTCGGTTTGATGCGTTCCTGTTGGACTTGGCGCCTCCCTTGAGCGCCTGCTACTGATCAGCAGTGCGCCGGTTCACTTCACTTAATCGACAATCAAATGGTCTGTAACATCTGCGGTGTCTTCTGCAGCATCGTGCATGTAGCAGTGACGCTGTCCACTCCAAGCAGCGGCAGCAGGATCGGGTCTGCCGGGACGTCGTCGCTCATTCGTTTCGTTGTGTCCGATCAACGATTCGAATATTTTGTGTCTGTCGCTTCTCGTGCCCTTGTATTCGATGCGACAACTCACTGGTACTATTCTATGCTTCGACAGGCGGAGACGCGACTCCTGTGTTTCTGTGTAGCCCGCGGCCACAGTAGACGCAGCACGATGCTGCTGCTAAACCGAGCTATTGCTGTGTCATTGATGCGCTCCCTTTCGACGAACGTTGTCGTAGCCCGTAACAGTCCACCTCACAGTGATTTACCACCTTTGTGCCTTCAACACGACGATGAGTGTTACTGCTGTGGCTGGCCTGCGACGGACAAGCCATCTGTATCATTGTCGATGGGCTAGCCAGTTCTGTTCTGTGACAGTCTGCGGTTCGCTGCCGCGTGTGTGTACGTGTCCGTCTGCTCAAGGTTATATAACTTCTGATCTAGACGAACATAGGCCAGCTCTACGTTATTTCTTCTTTTTTCCATTCATTTAACCCGCTTGGTCACAACGTCAACGATCCACCACCGTTCGGCAGATGGTGTGGCTATAAGCTGTAATGCTTAGGACGACGGGCTACGAGCTCTTGGTTTCAAACCTGGACCTAAACTGAGCAGTTTTGATGGCTTGACACGGTGCGATGCCGAGGTGGTGGCGATAATGGTGGTCGAAATTTGAAATGACAACAACGATCGATGTCAATCGCAGTTGAGGCCGTGTCACCGGTTCAACTCCCAGTTACCTCATTGAGGTGCTCGTTTATCGGTTACCAGAAACGTTATATATAGTACAACTATAGAAAGACCCGTAGCAATACAGGGACACGCGCGCGCACATATACGCTTCACAGCTGCAGAATGATTTTGTGACACCGTTAGCCTACTACGTTGACCATTATACATCTATACAGGTACCTCGCCTCGACGAAGTGTCGTCGACAGCCTCACTTATGCCTCTTCGATGACTATTCCAACTAGTAGTGGTAACCCTTTAGGACAATGCATCCTTCGGGAGGGTTCCACTTATAATAATAACGATCGATGTCCTGTTGAGCTGTGAAATGTGTCCGCGTGCATTCGGTGTTGTGGTTTAGGCAACTGCAAGGTAGACATGTGGTGAGAAAGCACAGCACTCCGACCGGATCATTCGCTCCTGTCCTTCTTGTTTCCATTTGTTCGCTCTGGCGGTCATACGGTTATGTTGAGTGATGGTATTGTCGTCTTCGTTTTCGAAGCTGTACAATGCAGGCCTCTTAGCAAAAATCGCACGAATAGTTATTATAGAATGGCACCGTCATGAATAGCTGTCCTAAATATTAAGCAGGAGCAGATGAAGCTAACGGCTCAATTGGTGATTTGTCGGTCCGCTTATCCGTTCGCTGCTTATACTTGGCTTGGAGAAAGCTTGACAAGGACTGCCAAAGATGATTGATTCTGTCGAACACATTGTTCCTTCATGGAGAAGTAATGCTGATCCATTGGGCCGTAGGATAACCTGTAGCAAACACCTTTCCTTGACAGCTATTGGCGATGCTGTACAAACCCCCGTACGCACTCTGGCAGTAACGAAGTCCCTAGAAAAATAGTATTAAGGAGATGTGCAGATGGGTTAATATTACAGAATCCTTGCTGTGATTCAGTCATTTACCTATTCATCGCATATCTTACCTTAGACCTATAAAAATCTTGAAGCCTGGTTGGAATAGACAGCTTCAGTAAGCTCACTCGACTACTCTGTAAAGAATAACAAAATGCATGTAAACTGTAGTCTAGCATCTTGCATACATTACAGGTAGCAAAACTGTCCAGTACTATTTGGCGCATAGACATTTGAAGTAAGTTCTAAATAATCATGACCACTATAATAACGCGCCAACTTTGGCTAATGTCGTTCGCTACGAAAACTGAACAATTAATGCGTGTAAGTCTATTGTGCCTAAGAGTAATTTTCTAAATAGATTGCTCAAGAAAGCTTCCCAGCACCCCGAGACAATAGGAGCAGATTGAGACTCCGAAATGGATGTTAGTGAAGTGTTAAAGTATCAGCGAATACTCATCGCAGCCAACGCCTGTCTCTATCTAGCAGCCGAATACGGAACCGTTAAGCCTGCATATAGCGAAAATAAGATTTCTTGTAGAAGTGTAGTGAATATAGAAACGTGGCGATTGGCTTTTTAGGGATAATTGTCTTTTTTCAGGAGCAATAACTCTACTGGTTCGGATTAAATCACTTAGAAGTAAAAAAATCTTATTTTTCTTACCGAACCTCTGGTAACGCACTCATATACGTTACAGCGCATTCAAATGAAGGAGAAATCTAAAACTATTTGTTTTGTTGACCGATAGTATCTCGAACTCTTCCATCCATAGAACAAAACTTAAAAACTAATAATAAAAAAGTAATAATAAGTAAGTTAGATGAGGGCATTTGTATTTTCCATGTGTCTTAAATTTTGAGTTTTTTTTTTTGCACGATCGAACAAGTTATACAGTTAACGCAGTCTTTCACTTTTCGTGTAAATAGACCTGTGGTAATAATAATAATAATAATTATTATTATTATACGATGTACGTCGTACATTTATTTAGCATACCGTTGCTCTAAATTTCTGTTTAACTCAATACGCTATAGCTTTCATCGAATATATTAGTTTTGACTTCCATCTTATCAAGCTTTATATGAACATTCAAGTAAACTCCCATTCGACGTCAGAGATTTCTCTCACGGTTATCGGATCATTTGTATTTGCATTACAATTGAGTAAGAACTAGAAGTGATGTAAGCTCTCTTTGTCGTGACGACTAGACCATACTCTAGATTAAAGTAATGTCAAACAACTAAAGAACCACACTTCATTTTGCTCCATACCTACATCGCATCAACTAAGAGCCAGTAGCCAGAAAATACACATACTGTGTTTAAATAAAGATGAATACTCAAGTTAGTTAAGCGGCATCTGAAAAGGCCAGAAATACATTTGAAACTACAGTTTATGTAAAGATTACTAAACTTAATAATGCAACGTTCATTACAGCACGCACGCACGTAACGGTCACGCATGTAGTTAACGACATTTATTCAGGACTGCATTGAACAGAGTATGCACTTTTGACCTGCACAGAATAAATACTGTAGGTAGTAAGACATCCAACAAAGACAAACGGGATACAGTAAACGAAACAACGTTTATTCTAAATATTTAGTGTATCTTTACAAATCCAGCACTTTCTCAGTTTTTACACCAAGCCCATGGAAGCATTGCTACTTAGTTTGCTCTTATGTACTACATCCGAGAACTATAAGCAGGCTTTCACAGTCATCCCCCTTGAAAATGCAATTACGGCAAGTAAATTTGAAAAATGTAGTTTCGTAGTTTAAGAATCGGCAGCAAATTGTAACTGAGTTAACAAAGAGAACGATATATTAAAAGTAGAACACTTGTTTTCTTTTAAAAGTTGATTCCTATCAAGTTAACTGGCCGACCTTGGTATTTGTTCGAGATCTCCTGTTCGATCTGACCGCGAAGAACCTTGGCCTTTTTTGCGATCACCTCCAGCTGGGGCTCAAGCCTACAAGGCACAGGAAATTATATACAGCTTGTTTTTATAAAAAAAAAAAAATTAGAACTACTAATTGTTATATCAACACTTCAATGGTCTACAATAAGGTACAGTAGAGACAAGAACAACTTACTTGGCTTGGTCCGTCCGGGCTTCTTGACGTCGTGCAATAACGGCGTCCCTGCTCTGAATATACTTATCGGTAAGATACAGCTTGTGTTCCAGTTGCTCCACCTGCCGAACTCAAGAATATACAGATAACTGAACATCTTTATTAGCTCGAAGCCTCTCCAAACACTGTAGCCTACCCTTTATTATTATTACCCATCCATGTTGTCAACGGTAGACGGCAAAAGTATTCCAACGAGCTATCTTCTAGTATATTAATACGTTGCCGCTGAAGAAGATACGAACGTATTGAGCGAACTCATCTAAAAAAACTATGATTATTAACTAACACATTTCGCTATGATGAAATTCTAGATAAACATAATATCATACCAAACGATCAACGTATTTTGGTGATGAATGCAATTGGTAGAGGTGAAGCATCTTGTGGCTGGTAAGCGACCCGAGAAGCGCCTTTACGCGTTCCACCATAGCGTGAACCGAGGCAACGCTCTGGCTCTGTATGGCTTCTGTAGCCTTCTGCATGATGCTCACTAGTAATACATCACCTTTGAAGAGTGACGGGATCAAGGCAAAAAGACTCAAATAATCATATGATTAGAGTTTTAATAAATCAAGCATATTTATTATCTGCTTCGGAGACTGACGATATCAGCATTGTTTATTTTGCGATGGAACTAAATGCTGAATAACGTTGTTGAAATCAAGTTGTCGTCAAATTTCGAGCTAGATACTATGCACGTGGGAAAAAAAGTGGCAACAAACCCGTACCTTCGATTAACATTTCTTCAAGACGCTGTGTCAGAAAACACTCGATTTCTCGCAGTTCATTAAGAAACATTTCCCGTGTAGTAGGATTGTGTAGAACAGAGAGTGCATCTATTCCCTGCGCTACGTCCGCGCCTCCCTCATCGCTACCTGAAAACAGCAGCCCATCACCATGAATAGTTACTGAATTCCTATTAGAAGTAAAATGAAATAATTGATAACTCATTTATCGTTAAAAAAACAAGGAAGAGAATAGTCATTTACGACCACTAGACTCTCATCGATATATAAATTCTCCTTCATGGTTACTGCATTTCTAACATGCATTCTAATCACTAATTTCACTAAAATGCAATTTCTATGTACACACATGAAACCCAGTAAATGCTGGACAATTTATTTTTGAGGTTTACGTATAGCTTTCCGCTCACAGGGACAAAAAGGCCCACCTGAAATGCCTCCATTTGCGGCTTCATTACTTCCTGAGCCGTCATCCTGAATAGCGATATCCCACGAAATGTTATCGTCACCGTCGGCTCCAAAATCGATCTGATCAAGATGAACAAAATCGCCATTTGATTGTGAGGTGCTTTCAAGCGAAATAGCTTCATCGGCGGCAGAATCTCCAAAATTAATCTGTTCATCAGAAGCTGTTTCTATGTTAACTGGTGATGACGGACGCCGCTCAGCAACAACATCGGGCACACGCCCGCTTCGCCATTCGTATGTCGTT
Source organism: Varroa jacobsoni (assembly GCF_002532875.2). Lineage (NCBI taxonomy): Eukaryota > Metazoa > Arthropoda > Arachnida > Mesostigmata > Varroidae > Varroa > Varroa jacobsoni. Next base: position 99,590 of record NW_019214453.1, read on the forward strand.
GTGTTCCCTAGTACACAGATAGCAATCGAACAGTACTGCTAGCGCAAAAGTATACTAAACTGGCATTGATTCAATTTGCGACTTTGATTGTCATATCTGATCTTGCGATGAATGATTCTTCACCTTTTTTTAGGATGTAGTGTGTAAGAGGGAGAAATTCGGCATCTGGAAGATTGTGTCCTAGGGTGAAGTTGATAAAGGCCCGGTAAAAATCTATAGCTGGTTTAAGTTCCGCCACACTGTTCGCAACATCATCAAAAACCCCAGGCAGTTCCTTTAAGAGCGACAGCAGCTCCGACTTAACATGCACGCCCTATTTGGAAATGGAAAATGCGAGCAGCATATTAGATTTTGTTTGAAGTATTGGTCTTTTTCCCCACATATGCTTTGCAAACGCACTTGAAATCAGTACGTACCTTAATTCCGAGCTTCTGGCACTCTCGTTCAAACTGTGTCCGTACCTCAGCGCTGCTTTTGAGGTAGGCCTCTTCTTTGCTAACGCTTTCTTCCTGAAGTTGACGGTTTTTATTGATCTGTCGTTTCATAGATGGAATCTCATAATTTATCGTGCGCGTTAACTGCTGGGCTGCGTCAGCAAGGTACACATTGTCAACCTGTTGCACAAAACAAGTAAATTTACCATGCGATACTTATACATCCCACGAGCGTTAGTTCGTTAATTTAGTATTATCATATTAACCTTTCGAGTGCTTATGCTTGCTAATAATATTAATATAATCTATTTATATGGCTTTGATAACATCTGTTTTTTACCTAGATTTAGTCGTTACTTTAACCTACACTTGGATCTTTAGAAAAACATCCCTAAAAAAATGGCTATTGAGGATGGTAATTAGAAAACTATTGAAGTACAAAATATATCATAGTCATATTACCTTATATAGCCGAATAACCTCAAGCCAGTCTTTCATCCTCTGCGACGAATAGCATCCAAAAAAATTTTTAGTATCCTTTTCGGTTTCCTTAAGAATTTCCACCAATCGTTGACAGTTGAAGTAGTTAATAACTATAACAGTATTCACAAAAGCACCAAAAATATTTTGATAAAAAATATTTTAACATAAGAATGTCTTCAAGTCGACAGCACCATTTTTTTCATCAGCTAAACATTATGATAAAGTCTTTATCAATGTTGTTCGGACTAATTTCACACCGTGTGGATTCCTCTATATATCTAGAGCTACGTACTCACTCCAGTTCACCAAAAACTTACATGATCCGGATAGAAGTTCACGAACTTCGTCAAGTTCTGGCATGTCTTGAATAGCTATATTAATTTTTTCTCTTACCGGCACGAGATTTTTCTGCCAATCCTTTGAGCAATGTCGACGACTCACAAGCCATTCTGTGGTCAACCAGCATTGAACACAATGGCATTATCAACTGAGGTGACTCCATAAAATGTACTATACGCACAACGTTTGCACCCAACTGATTTTTTCGATGACCATTTATTAACCAAGTGATCCTTTAACGACCTTTCGTTAGACTATTGCTTGCAATAAGACATACCTACCGAGCAATTTGTTGACGGAAATGTCGATTGGAAAATGCGCGTCCTGCAAATAATAGATTAGTTCATTATTATGTTAAGCTAACCATATTGAATTATAGACATTTTTACGATGCCTCTTCTTTCGAAAAATATATCCTACAAAACGTTAAACACGCTTAAATAAACAGTCGCAAATACGGTCGTGTACACTGTATTAAAGTGTCCAATTAAATTTTCTGCTGATGTGTTTAGGCTTGAAACTGTTCTTAAGGTTAGAAATTGTTAAGGTTAGGTTTTTTTGTGACGCTCTCAGAAATAAGGTGTTATTTTTTTGTGGTGAACTCTGTGTAACATTCTAGGAAATGCTACTCCAAAGGTGCAACAATAGAAAATGAGTAATTGTTAGAGATGATAAAAACGAATTATCTTGGAATTAAAGTTGGATCAGCGAACATAACAATCAGTATATGTCAGGATTTGCAAATACAACAACAATTTATTGAGAACCATTTATTGAGGAACAATGATTTCAACGGTGTCTTCTCAATATTGATACAGAATGCGTCGATGTTAGTCGAGTTATCTGGATTCAATTATTCATAGACGTTCATTGCCTTGTGTTATATCAGTGTGTTGAAACAAAACGTGAGTCGTGTCATACTGCTTCCATGCACTTGCCTTCAATGTGAAATATATTTGAAACAATAAAAAAAATAACTGAAACATATAATAGTGTAAATGCAGTCGAAGGTTGAAGTATTTATGGTGAAAGATTATTGCATTCTTAATTCACACGTAAGAGAATCATATAAAATGTCGCAGTTCCCAGCACGAAGAGGCGAGCTTCTCTTTATTTCAAATGTTGCACATGAACTCTTTGAATGCATTCCTTTATTTATCCGTAAACACTCACCGACATTATGACAGCTGCTGAGCTTGTAAAGGAAACAAAATGAACTACGTGCATTAATTGTTCTGGTCACTACATTACCAGCTGGATTTGAACATTAAAACTTGTTGTAGGCTGCAAACAGATGGTTGTTGCGTGTGTGTTTGTGTGTATGCGTCTATATAAATATATCGGTCAACACGCAGAACACGGCCGGTCCAATGGCGGGAAATTTAAGATGTTAGAACGACGAAGCGAAGGTTTATGATTGAGCGTCGTATTGAGTCCGCACATCTATAAAATTAATTCGTTCTCGTAATAGCACCTCCTTGGGACATACACAAATCGAAGTCTTAATTCACAGTCAATTATTTCCTTAACAGGAGCAAATAGTTTGTCATTAAAAAATATTCAGAAACAAATCTAAGCACGCTATAGCAGAGTAGTCTTCTAGTAGTTTCGAATTTTACTGTCTTTTTTTTTTTCGGTATTGCTCATTAGGCATTCCATCTACTGCCGGCTATCTCCCAGCAGAAAACGAAGTGTCTGAGCCAGGGTTTGAACCTACATCACAACGTGTTCTTAGGATTAGCACGCAAATCTGTTAAGAGTCATAGGGAATATATCATATTAGATTAGCTCATTTTGATTATAAACTAATGAACTGCTTCTGGCATGAGGTATAATTGATTTGCTTTAACTAGTTCCGTTAATTCGCTAGTTATTTAAGAATCTCATCCTGGAAATCGCGTCTACTTTAAATCCTAATAGCCTAGATTCTTTTTCTTTTGTAAAACGGGTCACAAACTTGTAATACAATGTATTTCTAATAACCTTGAGTATTAAGTGTTTGACTCATTATAGGAGCTTTTATCGCTAGTCGAATAAAATTGGTGCTACTGCGAATTTCAGCTCAGTGAAGGGCCCTAAGTAATTGTTATTACTTGTTACTATCTCTCGCTCTTCGATGAATTGAATAAAATTATAAAATATAGTATATATATATATATATAGTAACAACAAAAGGCGCTTTCCTCTATTGTGGTCTGAGGCTTGCTCTTTGATCGAGACGAAGCAGACGATGGTGACGATTACGATGCACTTGCAGATGACACACTGGCTACAGAACTCTATGATGATTACTGAGAGACACTTCAACGACCTTTTACGCCTTCGTCAGCCGCCGTAATAGCGGTTTTTTCGGTACATTTAATACATAGCATACCACATAACAGCACTGCGCGACTAATGACCTGCAAGTGACCAACGCCAGCCACCGAACCAGGCGGGGCCGGTCGATCAAGTTTGCCAATCTGGGGAAAAAATAAAATAGCATTGTGAGGTCGAGTTGTCGTCACGCAAATAAATTTTTCCACCAAACATATCTTGTGTTATGATATCGTTACGCAAATTTGTCTATTAAACTTTGTATTTTTCAGGAGCGAGTCTTTGCATGAATTTATTGACATATAGAACACTTTCTGCTCTGGCTCGTCAACTTTACCCGACTTAGAGGCTGCCTCGCTACCATAGTTCGCTTACGATAAGCGAGCAACGAGTGAGACCCTTACAGAATTCTACTACGAATGTGGCAGTTTCCCGCTGTATATTCTCTCGTTATTGTTTTTTCCACCTTCGTTTTTCGAGGACAACAGAGGCTAATGCACCCGCCCCATGCCATTGGCTTTCCGCCCGTGTGTGGCGGTCTTTCGACGCCTCGTGCTACTTGACTACGGCTAAGTTAGCACTAGTAAGTTGTTACTATGCAAGGAGTTTACGATAAATTTAGTTATTGTTATAACTAAATTTATCGTAGACTCCTTGGATTAACTTGGCGTTTTTATTGAGCAGAGTAAGACGACCTTACCGTATCTTATGGGCGAGTGCCACGATCTGGTTGCCGAACCTGGTCATACAGATATCGTTTTTTATTGACCTACAGTTACCGATGGCCTGTCACTATAAGTGCTCAAAGAGCTGTCTATGCCACAAAGTTATACTGGAAAATATCTCTAGTTAGTATCGTTGCTTTATAAACGCTTTATGATATTTTAAGCTTTCCAAACGTTAACTTTCCATATGGAAGAATACAGATTGAACTTATGTCCAAACGCACATCTCGATGATTTAAGACAAAAAGCGTTTTTCTATCGATTATTGAAATACATCTTTGCAGCTTGGCCATTAGCTGAAATTGATCGTCAAATGATATAGAATCAGGTTTTTCGAAATTATCCGCTCGTACGTTAAAAGTGATGCCTTTGACCCTGCTGAAACGTGCCTACTGCCGATAGCCCTTAGACGTTCATTTAGGGGTCTAAATGTGATCGGCTTGTCGAGGACTAGAAACGTGCAGGCTGCTCGACTAGAGAAAATTATAACTTTAAGATATTTTATCGGAAGTTAGCAAACGCTATTTTTTATGTCGCTTCGTTGCACCTCTGTCACAAATTATACAACTCACAGGTAACTGTGTATAAATTACGACTTTTTAAAGCGATGATATAGAAATCTGTAACGTCATATGAATATACGATAATAGTACAGCACTTACATGTTTAAAGTAAGGAAAATAGTCAATGGCAATGGGTAATACAACGACGCACAACGCAACGACAACGAAGTCCTCGAGATCGTATTATCCATAGCGTTTCAAATGGTCAGAATAAAAAGACTAAATGGAAATAGGTAACAAAGATGATCTTCTGTCTCAAACACTGCTCAGTTTATAAGGCCAAAAAGGGGCCATTTTACATGCGATACGCTATATATAACATGTTAATTTAGATAAGTACACTGTTGCAATTTTTTAATAAGAACATTTTTATTCATACTTTATCCTTACGTTCGTTCTACATTTTTGTTATTGAGTACAACCCCTAACTCCAGTGGAATTACTCGGGGGTTAGTCGATAAATAGATGCGTTATTGGACTGTGGCAATGCAGTCGTGTGGTCTCGACTAGTATTTCACCTGTAAAGCGCCCGTAAGAATTGTAGAGATGTCTAACCAACCAGTATCAAATTAATAAGGAAAAGCCAGTCCTACTACGGCTATTACCGTCTTACGTGTTCTACATAATTGTTTCTTAGTATTTTGTAGAAAATGTCGCTGTTTTTTTTTTAATTAGTTAAACAGTATTATCGCAATGTCCGTAATAGCGTTTTGAATATTTGACAGAGCTAATCTTTTTATAGTTTGTAGTGCCCTACAGAAAAGTCTTTTTCACTAATAAAGATATATCTACGCATAGGTCTATAGTCTCGGTGACATTAAATAGAGCAACGTAAGCGCCCACTTTTTCCTCTTGAACAATCCAAAGTTCTCGTATCAATGCTCTTCTGTGCACATTATTAAAATGAATACACTTCTAATTCTAATATTGAATTTCAGTTGAAGTTTAAGCCCAATTTTCTTGGAAAGCTTCCTGGCCTTTTCAACATTGTCCAGGCTCTGCCTATCTGTCCTTTCGCCTTCCGAGAAGACAAGGCACTTCTTGATGTACTATTGGGCCTCGGTTTTCTTGCCCATATCTATGAGGACTTCGGCCATAAATAGGTGGTTATTGTTGAATATGCCTGGACACACTGTAGAATAAAAATAGGAACGACAAATGCTATGAGAGAGCTAGCGATTTGCGTTAAGCGTATTGCTTGTAAACTCTTAGGCAAATACCCTTACTTCAGTTATTTAGTTAATTAATTACTCTGGTTTATCGTGACCCTTGGTGTATAATTTGTGCATTATCTGCTCCGAGTTACAGCTGTTGGATTTCCGTTCCAAACGAATACCCCAAATTATTGGAGGTGACTTTACGAATGAGCTCGAATTCATTCATTCGCATGAAGAGTGTGTTGGCGCTTTATGAGCTTTGTGAGCTTTATGGCGCTTATGAGACTTTAACTATAGACCTAAAAACATTAATGTATCGAATCCTACACTTGTGCTATATAGTTATAAATAAATAAATAAATAAATAATAATGAGTATAACGATAACAAGGGTTGGGCGCAAAACGCACGTCCCATTTATGAGAAAGAAAGGTGCAGATGGACGAAATAGAATGAGTTGAGGCTCACGCGCATTCAAACTAATTGTTAATCGATATCATTACTTGCTGATTTGTTCCATCAAATATGTACCAAGCAAGAAAGAATGATGGAATGCATGCGATAGATGTTTTCGAATAAGTCTTGGAGCTTTTGCGGGACTAGATTTAAACTCGATACTGACTAGTAACTATCACGCCGCAGGTATTTTATTGAAAATATCATTACGCAACTATAATATATATGGCTTATAGTACTTGATATTTTGGTAATGCACAGCTAACAAAAAATTATAAAATGATCCAATCATCATGAGAAATACAAGTGTATTTGAATGCAAATAGCAAATCGGAGACCGTAGCGTCGTGTACGCGAGTAATAATGCTCAATCTGTTAGGGTGACTTGGATGGAAATCGCTTGGTGCGTTTTAAGTACAAAATTTGAACTTTTGTTTTTTGAAAGTTACTATTTATGTAGAGCAAAGGCTGATAGCGTAAGATTCCCTGTGGTTACTGCCACCTGATGAAGATTTATCAATTTTTTCAGCTATAAATCTCACCTTACATTGCTGAGCTTTCTGAAAAGCGTTGGCAGCTCCATGAAGGATGGTTCTGATGGCTTCGCGAATGAGGTTGCGGCTGCCTCTTTTTGAAGCCAGGACGAAAAAACCACCTGATAGCATCAGTTTCCGATCATGTAGTATGCCGTCTCACGATTTATATTGAGTGGAAGGCATTCATATAACACGCAACCAAAAACGATCAATAGGCGTCTTTTGGCGAACAACAGTCCTTAAAGCTAGAATTTGAAAGGCTGCATGCACTGGAAGAAGCGATTTGGAGAAGCACGCTATGAGTCAATATCGGCGGAGGATCCTATCGAAATATACTGCTACTAGAGGCTTCTATGGACATAATTCTGCTGCTGCAGAATCTTAGGTCGAATATTAGGGTTCAACATAAATCAAACAGTCAGTAAAAGTCTACTATGTTCCCGAATAACGAATCCTTCTTCGATTTACCGCTTGAAGGAATCATGTTTATCCTTTGAATCGAGGCTGATAGCAAACCAAGGTTGCGAATTGCAACAGTGTGGCTTCGTATTTGTTTTTCGCGAGTATCTCTATGGCCTCAATAATCGCCTTATGCTTTGGCTTTGTCGCTTTGTATTCCGCTTCTGTAAACAAAATTCGAAAGAGAATAAACTAACTATAATATAGTAACCCATATATTTTTGTGCGATATTCACGTGCAAACGCGTGAAAATCATGAAAAATACTCTGTAAATCTAAACAAATTCAGGCATTGAAATACTACCCGACAGGTCAAAAAAGCCGGTTGATCAGGCAGAATATGTTGTCATTAAAATCATTCTTCGCAATTAAGCTTGCGACGTGGCACATGTCTAGCAATCAGACACCGAGAATAAATTAGAAATATTCGGTGTACTTTGTAACGCGTAAACAAATTTTATAATAGACATCAACATCCGTTTTGTAGTTATTTTGAACTCTATTATAGCATCCCTTTGCATGCAGTGTTGATACACTATGGTTGCTACTTTGGTATCGACGTTACAATTTATTCAGTACAAAATGACAATCTTTTGCCATTTTCAACTTCTGTGGCGGTCTGAGGGCTTGACTAGCAACACTTCTCGAGCTCGACAATCGCAATAGTTATACGAAAAAAACACTAAGCTAACTCGATTTGATCATTGGCATGTTCAAACGGAGAGCCTATTTCTACATTCTATTCAAACGCAATCCCTGCTGATGATATTTTAGTATATGATATTGATTTGGCATCTCGTTCGGTAATGTTTGCTGAGACAAAGGTTCACGATAATAAGTGCGCCCTTATAAGTAAAACAGTTTCAACATTGGTCTCCCGATGGCTATGACATTAACAGTGGCAAATTAGAAATGTTTACATAAACTAGGCCTATTTGTATGGCGTAAATTATTTTCATAGCATAGCACTTGATGCTAGATATTTGTGAAGTTGAATATAATTTAGGCGTCACTTATTACGAATTAGTCATTGTTCTCTCGCCTTAATACCTCCATATACTTGTTTCTAAAAATGTTAAGTTCAGATTACATTCATGACAACTCGATACCTTGATGCATCGTCAATACTACAACGCAAGCACTAGGTGCTGAAGAAAAACATTCGCTACGTAAATATAGCAATAGATAAAATAAAACAATAGATAAAATTCGGATTTAATTAGCTTAAATCGCTGATAATCAATCGACTTTGTGTAATAATATGTTCGTTTCCAACATCTATCGTTCGAGTAATCGATAGACTGCCGCATAGAGCATTAAAACATTTGCTTCGAAGGTGATGAACACTTTCAGTATACGTAATCTATACACTCGCATACCGCTAAGTCTGATCTAAAATTAGATAGCAAAGGAATTTGTAATTGTTCTCAAGAGTTGCTGGACGTAGCTGTCAACTCGAAAACAGACTTTTAATTTGTGAACTACCATTTTTATCGCTATTCCAGTTCTGTTTGTTTTATTTACAGAAAGTAAATCCCGAGTGTTACTCCTATAAGGAAATTTTAAATTATTTCCGTATTTAAACCGCTTCTTAGATATGTAATTTGGTTGCGAAGCAGCATTAGTTTCTAGACTGCAATCAATGGTTAAATTTGCTTTGACAGAAGATTACTTGGCCAGGAACATGTTTTTGCTCTATCAATCTAGTAATCATTTCTGTTCCGCTATTATCAGAATTTGTTGACTCAACTTTGTACATCTAGGGCTGGATCTAACAGTAGATATATACGGAGTGAAGAAAAACGAGAATAAGTTCATATGGTTGCTAAGTTTCATATTATAAATCGTTGACAGTATCGTATATTGTTATTAAGCCATTATAAAAAGGGTCAAATTGTCGTATAAGCATAAGGCGAAGCAAAAAAGCGAACGGATGGCCCAGAAAATCTACAAAAACCAAAATCGGTTTGGAAACGTTCACTTATATAAGGTAGTGCTAACTAACCATTAGTTAATTAATTAATAACTAATCCGTAAGTTTGAAATATGGGCTAATTTTTGGCTTTTAGGTTCAACCTGCTAATTTTTAGGCAACTATCCAACTCTAGGTGGACTTTTATGAACTTGTCATCACGCCATGTACATAGGTAAGCGACTACCTCATGACGGAAGTTTAAGACAAGTAATCACTACACTCAGTCTTCCAATTCAAAAATAAGACTTGCTAATTCGTTTTTGTTTTACCTAGTTTTATTCTGTATTCCGTTTCAACGTTAACGGATGAAACTATTTGCTACAAATTGGCAGCTTCCCCGTAAACACTCCGGTATTGTCGTTGAAGAAAGTAGCTTTAAACTTCACAACAAAATAGCTCGTCAACCGCTGACTATTATTTTTGTCAAGAAATTTTGATACAAGATCATATATTGAATGAGAACTTACAATGAAGCTTACGAATAGCTTCAGATCAGATATATGCGTGTGTTACATTTTTGTTTTCTTTTATATTTGAGCTGATCTTATTGTCGGTGCGAAAATTAACAGCAATCATTAATTTAGCCTTCTGTTGATAACAATATATATAATCTTAAAAGGCGATGATTAAAATAGTTTTATTCATAAGTTTATCTGTTGCCTATAAAGACTATAATCTCAGAACGTCTAAACTGTATGTGAACACCTATAGCATATGTGTATACGACCAAAACGATGCATCAGAATAGGAGCTGAAGGTGTTTTTAAACCATGCGAAACTCACTGTCTAAAAATTACACATAGTAACGTAGTGATGTAAAAACAAGCAGTATATAATATGCTCTGAGGTAAGATATAACTAAATCACAGATAAGTAGACAAATCAGAAATGCTTAGGAACGAACGAGAATAACCAACAGCTTTATTCTAAATAGAACGCGAATAACGTATTGCACCATTAAGGGCGCTCCAAAAGGACACTAAGCGCGTTGCAACAAATAGGTTTTCCATTTCGGGTTTGAAGGGTTTAGGACTTATCTGTTGTCAATTTAATAGAAGAGCATATTGTAGTGATATAGATGCCTAAAAGAACTCTCCATATATACACGTAAGTCACTTTTTCAGCCTAACGCGTAGATTGGGCAAAACTTCGAAGTCTGAAGTAAAGCACACGGTATGGCGGCTTGAATGCACCTAATACAGGATTGAAAACCACGCTAAAGATTTCGCCAGTGCACAAAATCATGCACCTCTCGTTGGTGGAAATACTTTTCTTGCCGTACATGCCAACACGTTTATTATCAAGGCAATGCTTTAGTCAGAACCGAAGCTCGGCAAGTGTTTTTTAGTCAGAATTAGACGGTGTTTGCTCCCAGTGTTAAAATGTCCCAGGACTGATGTGGTGTTTTTTCCCCCAATTTTCTCTTCCTTTATAGATTGCGACGAATATTAGATTTAAGACGATCAGCTGAATACTATTTACTATCTATATATAGGAAGAGCTGACTATGAGTACATTAAAATAATTTGCACCTTGTACTCGCTAAATTTAATCTCCTCCTAGGCGATACGCTGGAGTTGATAAGCTAGTGCTTAAACGTATCAGACTAATAGATACTGACCCAAGTTGACATTTAGAAGCCAACTTACATAGGAATAATTGCTTCTAAAAACCCCGCAAGTAAGCCCCCACTGGACCTCAGGATTGGATCACCTTCGAACTCCGTAATGATTCATTGTGTTACAACGCTTGATTGCGGCCTCGATCTTCAAGCAGAGTTTTAGGAGCCGCTTTTAAAATGAATATCTCACAAAGCTTTATATTCACTGAAAATATCCGTAGTTGTTGTATCGATAAAGGAGTGCGCCGGTCACCCATGAATAACGGTATTAGCCGACGGACAACATACATAAAGAAAAACAGCCTGTGTAATTTATCGTGTGGCCTTGGTCAGCTCAGCCGGTTTTCATCAACCTGCTAACTTGTCGATCAACTACCGATAGAGCGGCACCGAAAATAACAGGCGAAGGTGGCAGGCGGATTACCTTTTCTTTGACGTCTCTCTGTGCGTAGCTATCGGTCGCTCTGTTATTTTGCATTTCTGTTGCCTCCTTGCTGGCCACCAATAAGAAATGTCGATGCTAATGGATTTTGTCGTTGTTAGTAAGGCATCAAAACGGTGGAAGTACCAGAAGTTGTTTCCGCTCCTTAGCGTTTCCCCTCCACGGTTTGTTAAGAATGCTCTTGAGTATCGAAGGCCGTTGTAGTGGCGACGACGGTAGTTCTGGTCAGTTAAGTACAACCGTGATAACGGCGCTTAACAATAATACGTATCCTAGTAATCTTTGGCTTCGGAGGCGTTTATGGGTCCTGATACCATTTCGTGCCGGATGTATCCTGCACGTTTGCTTACTGTTCTCTTTTATGCGGCGACCGACGTCGACAGTATCGAAAGTAGCATCGGTAATAGCGGACTTGGTGTTGCACTGAAACCGTCGGTATTCATTCAAGGGTCTAAACATCGCCTTTGCTTACTATCTGGTTTATGTCGAAGAAGCTAATGTCGTTGAGGCCGACTGAGTAAGCTCTGTGGAAAGTAAGAAAGAGTGCGTGCGCGTATTTAACCGTTATGTAAAAGCAATAAACTTTAGCAAAACAACCCTTGAACTAATCTGCAAGTACTCAAACAGAAGTAACAGCATTAGTTTCGGTGGAGCAGTGGGGGGTTCGGGAGCGTTCGGGACTGACGAATATCGTTCCTGATCCGTGTGTGTGCCACGACGGCCCGCCTTCGACAAGGCACCTTCTGCATCAAGGGACCTTCCAGTCGACTGTGTTAGCGCCTGCTTCAGCCATTACAGGAAAAACAGCATTATGTAGCATTGTGCCAATGTTTTATCTCTGATCTACCTGGCAACTGCTCTGTTTATATATATATATATATATATATATATAGGATTGTCCAAAAAGTATTAACCCTTCTGAAGCCGAATTTTAAACCAATACTTATACATTAAAATAATGTCACTGATATAATTGTATCGCTTTTTAATCCCACTACTATGAAACTTCTATGGTTTCTCGACGAAAACATGTGATATGAGATCTTTGCAACCATACGTTGAAACTAAATTCAACATTATTACTATTAATCAAATTAAACATTAAAGAAGTTCTGTACCAATTGAAGTAAATGATGCTCTGATAGGTGCGCATATATACTATTTCCGGTCGATTTTTTCAAATATGTGGCTTGTTTTAACCTCCGTTGCCAACAGTAGAGGTCCGAATCAAACATTTAGTCAAGTAATAGCAACTTACAATGCACGTTGTTTTTCTAGTAGTACCAGTAACGTATCAACATGAACTTTTTTGACATCAGTAAAATTATAGAACATTTATTTTTCTTCATTTGCGCATTAATAATCCATTTTTCATCACCCGTGGTTAACCGCTTCAGGAATGATTCTATTTCATTGCATTTTTGTAGAGCTGGAAATATGATTATTTTTTTTGCGTCAGTCCTTGTAGCACCCAAAGAGCTAGCTGTTTTTTGAAGCCAGTTCTTTCAAATTATTTAAAACTGTTTGGTGGTGGATGTTCCGCTTCTTGCAATGCTACGGCTACTCACGTATCGTTCTCGCTCCACCTTTCAATTTCATCAACTTTTTCTGTAAGTGATGGATCTTAACAGGACCATGTTTCACACTGAATCTTCCAGGATGAAAGCGGCAGGATCATTTTTAGACCTTTTTTCTCATAGCGCATTTTAGCCGTAAACAGAACCAATTCTTTTATGGGTTTGGGTACCACGTTTGTCTTTATCGTAATAAAATTGTAAAATATAACGATTCGTTTTATAAAAATTTGACTCGTTTTCAAGGCGCTCTACCGTAAACTTGAATAGAGGCATCCCAACAAGTTTAACACATCTAATAATGCAACGCCTCCGCTTTTAGATGGCCCTGCCCGATGCGATTTATATTTCATGACAAATGTGACTTTAAATTCATTTAGCTAGAAAAGTGGTCAGAACTTTTTTTGAAAAACCAATAATTTATGAATATGAAGACTAAGAATAATATTATTGGTGTCGATTGTCACAGCGAGCAGATAAGATGATTTTGTCGAAGCTCCGTGGATGAAAGTAGTAATTGTAGTTATCATAGCGTGGCGTCAGCGTTAGAGAACGGACAAAGAAAAAATGCGGTCGTCGTAGAGCATGACTTAGGTTATATAACCATTATCGCAAGAATGCGACAACTTTACTATCGATTGTGAAGCAGCTCCTGCTCCCCAAAGACCAATAACAAAGGGTTGATTCGGTGGAAAACTGACAAATGGTACATGTCATTTTATTTAGTCGTCTATCATCCAACAGGAACGAGACGGCTACAAGCATCTGATCATTAGACACACAAACAGTCGTCAAGGGAACGACGAGACTGGGGTGTACGAGTGCTGGGGTGGTGTGCAGAAAAATCCTGCGGTCTCTTGAATTTAAACCCCCAAACTGACAGAAAAAAATCGACGTCCACAACTGGAATGACCGTTGGGTGTTCTGTTAAACGCACCAAACGATGATCTGATAAGTGATTCTTGGCTAAACGAGGTACAGATCGCGTTTAAGTTGGACTAGCATTCAGATTTACATGGTCCATATCATATCAAAACGTAAAATTGTATCACCTTATTGGGCTGTGAGTACTCTAAGCGATGGTGCACTGGAACCAGAGCCATGGGCTGTGTACAGCAGAACAAAAACGATGACGATACATTTCCGTAAGCATAGGTCATACTAATGAAAACTATGGTGAAAAAAACTATCTAGCGTAACAATCGTTCGCCAGGCTCTCCCTTTGCTATTTACTTGGATAGTTATATTTCATCGTTCAGAACTTGTTTTACCTTTACCGTAACGCTAAAATACATTCGAATAGCGTTGAAGCTTTAAATTATAATAATTTTAGCAACGATTAACAACTATAAGAGAGCGTTGAAGTTGCCGTTTCGCTATATCTATGCATCCTTTTATATTTTGTAGCGCAGATTCAAGAATAAACAAACATTTTTCGCATGACTGCACTATCGAAGAAGGCGTCATTTGTTCTTTTTTGGGCGGAAATCAACCCAGTCGAGATGCTAGAATTGACGTACATAAGGGGCCCGGTTGTTGTACTACCGTCACTTGTTCGCTTGTCACTTGTAGCTAATCCCACTTTATGTATCTGCTTGGCTGCACTCACCTTTGGCCACAATAGCTTTTCCTTGTTTACAAATCGTCAGATATACCTTTGGAATACCTTTACACAGAACCAACTTGCGACATATCGACATTTAAAGATACACCTATGTTTCATCTATATTTAAAAAGCAGTTTGCGGCCGGTGGCAATGAATATAAATAACATTCTACACAAAAGGATTTCCAACAGCTTCAGGTGAAATTCGTTCTTGAATCACGTCTAATCAAAACCTAGGTTGAAGAAACTGACTCTGCTCTATCTCTCCAATCCGGTCAGACTTTTTTAATGATATTCTGTGGTAAATAGCCTATCTAGGCCTTTACTCGAAATAAAAGCAGGAGGAATGGTGCTCTTATAATTGCTCATCTCTACAAGATATATAACCTACATCTTAGACGCAACGGAAAAATGTAACATTCTTCTTCATCTAATGCGTAATCTTCGTCTTGCCAGGCTGCCTTTAGCGACACAGATTAAGGTACAAACCAAATTATTTAGTATTTTATCGAGAATACCTCACTTACGTCAGTGACATGCCATGAATAATCACTTTAGGAAGGAGACCGATTAATTAATAGACTAGATAGACTTCTGTGTAATCCTAATAGCTGCCTGTTTCCTACAGCTGACAAACTGATCGTTGGGGAAGGCATCGACAGAGGGGGCCTAAAACAGATACGTTTCCTGTATTCACCCCTCAGAGTTTTTAGAGTTGATTTTACAAGAAGAAAATTTGTATCGATAGCAGTTCGGATTTTGATATTTGTAAGAGTAAGAGATTCACCAGCTCTATCGAATATATGAACACGCCCTCCACTTATACTGTCAAACACACATAACAAGTCAATTTGGTCGACCTCCGCAAAAATCGCTGCCAAGAAGCTGTTTGTTTGGTAACTTTTTATAACGAACCAGGTGACATAACGTTGAATCGTAGGGCATTACATCAATGGTGCGTCCGTGAGGTACACTTGACCACCTCTCGGAGGATAACAGGAATTCGCATTTTAATGTAAATAATATACAAAAATATGCTTGGTCATCTAGTACACGGTCATTATAGAACAACTCGCTTTAGTACCAGACTACTAGAATCGAGTCTAACGGCTTTTTATAAAATGATACATTTATCGTATTCTTTTTTGGCAAAGGCCTTGGGTCGTGTGCGTTGACTCGTACATAAAATCAATTGTATAGGTTTAAATCGAGTTGGGATAATGCAATTCAATTGTTTTGGAAATAGTTTGCGCTTTTCAGGCTGAGAACTGGCACTAACAAGAAGTGTAACGTTTTTAATCAGCGCTTATCTAATCCATGCATGACAATACCATGCAACAGGCATTCTGCGCCTGTATATATATTTCAAGTTGTTCAGTGAACTGACATTGAATTTTATAGAGTAACAATGAAATTCAAATGAACCATTTAGCTTTGTGTATAAGTCCTGGTCAGAGGCACTTCTGAAAATCCACCTTCTAGCTACGGTGTAGGTCAATGCGCAGTTGAAATGATTCAAGAACAAACATGTCGAGGCCAAAAATTTTATATTCTTTAAAATTGAATACAACTAAGTGATACTAACCTTTTATTTAAACATGGCAGTGTGCGTGTAGCATTGTTGCAAGGTTTTACATGTTTTTCTTTAGCCCTACAATCAAAAAACGGGTGGTGAACTCTGTCCTTTACGTCTGGACTTTATTCGGATTTCCGCAATCAATAATACCGGCCATGGTACAGAGAACTGCCACGTATGCCGCCTTTACCCGTAGTTGTGACGTTAATTCAGTAATAGGAGCTTGATCCCTAAACGTTACCGCTGGAAGCTCCCGAAAAAGTTTCAACTGGTCCACTTCGTATTATTACGGACTATGGGAAAATTAATCAATTAATCGCCAAATTAAGGTAACAACGTATCGGATAAAACTAGATCAGCCCATAAAAAGCTTGTGAGTCAAAGTAGGTCAGACAAAAAAGTTATTACTATAATGATCTCATTGTCCTTTAATGACGCAGCGATGGTAAGCTTCATCTAGCCCATCATGACAATTATTTCAATGGCAAGTTTAGTGCTTGACTGTATCTTTAGACATCCAACATGCCTTTGGCTCGAATTCCTGCTAGACTAAAATAACATTTGAAATTATTTCGCTGCTTATAATAAATATTTTCAATCAAAAATACAGATAATCAAAGAAAACGACGGCAGATTAGAAACCCAAGTGCTGTTGACAATCTGCGATGCAGATCTAGTTGAGTGGTAACTTTGCGCAAGCTTCTTCTAATTGAGCATATTAACTAAATCGGTGAATCTTATACAAGCGTATAATGTGCATGTGTAGCTATAACCATTTACATCGCACACCTGGGAAGGATTCCCGATATCTCGTTTTTTTTTGCTCAAATATATTTTTCTGTAGCCGGCTAAAATTTGCATACTATATCGTCAAAAATAGTTCATGAGTTTTTTTTTTTGTCTTTTTGCCTCTCCAGTGTCTCGTTTACCTATTTATGACCAGATGCTAAATGCCGTAATCTCTACAAACCTATCCTAATCGGGTTGTTCTCGTCATGCTTCACTTTTCTCCGACCCGCGCGTCCGGAATCCCATATTGGTTGATAAGAAATTTGCTGAAGCAAGCAACAAACGCACGAACTTTTTTGACGATTGTGTTTAACCCAACAAATAACGACTACTTAATTAAAGAACATATAACAATTCAAAATGTATTTCACGTATACGAAAATCGTGTCATATTAGCTCCTGTAGGTTGATCACAGCTTTCTTCGTTAGAACAATGTCGGTCTTTTTTAACCTTTATTATAAATTTTTCCAGAACATACAGCAAAGCGATGTATTACACCTATGTAATAAGTCCATAATACAAAAATTTTAAGTCCATGAATCCATTACTGTATACCAACTTCTATCATTGCTTCGTAATAATAAAGTAAAGGGTCAAAATAAAAATGCCATACCATCCACCACCGTTCACCAAGTTATTAGGATGGAAGACAAAATTGTCACTGAACTAAAAACACGAGCCTTTTGTCATTCATAGTTTTGTCTGCAAGATCGGCACATTCACGATATTTAAAACGAACCACAACCATTATATTCGATTGGCAGCGAAAAAGGACACTGCCAACGGCTACGTTTAGCGTACCTCACATTGGCCATGTTCGATTGTCACTATAAACATGGAAGTTGGGCAAATAATTCATATGGGATACTCATTGCAGTTACCTGGCGCCTTTCAGTTACTTCGCACATAAATTCAGAGGACATTGCTGCTAAGAAGTGCAATTATTTTTCTAATACTGTGTGACAAATGACATCGGTACACTGTGCATGGGCGGCTGAAAGAGAGCCACGCGTAAGATCCATTCAGAACTTGTTGCGTCTTTCCACCATCGAGATGAGCGAGTATTTTGATTTCATATAGAATTAGTTTTATATACATCTTGGTGACTACATAGTCACCAAAATGCACGAATGTAACATTAGAACGCTGTACCGGCAGTCGATCGTCGTTTTCGTTGTCGCCCAATAACATACATCACATGGTAATATCTACACAGGTTTTCTGGTCACTATAGCTTGATGCCATTCTTTTTTGCGATTCTGCGAGCTTCCTCTGCATTTTTCTTGGATTCATCATCTCGATTTTCCATTTGAACGCATTTTCGAAGATAATCACTTGCTTCTTTATTTTTGCCCATCTGCACCAAACACTGCGCTGCCATAAGGAAGCATGTCGAAAAGATATCTGCCTTCACTGACGTCCCATAGCCGGAAAATACCGCACAAAAAGCAAGTGTTACTATTGAAAAAAAAAAACTTTCATTAGTTTCACATAGTATATTATTCAGGGCCTATTCAGATCAACTGAGCTGAAAGAATTATTGTCAGAGGATATCGGCCGTAATATTATGGGTGCTAGTTACGACAGGTAGAAATTAGCTGCAGCTTAACTTTCATAGTCCTTCTAATAGAATTTAAAAAAAATAAATGGAATAAAAAATTATATGCGTTACGAAACAACTGTCTATTGCCGAATCCAGTCTGGCGCTGTGTAATGCAAGCAGAGTACGAAGCGCGCAGTATATTATGTATTCTCTTGAACTCTCGGCATTGGTTAATATTAAACAGGAAATATTTAAAAATCTTTCCTGCATGGTTAGTGGCAAAAATATGTTCAGGCGCGGATGGCAACTCGACCTACATCTTTCAGCATCCTTGAAGTGTTCAAGTGCAATCTCGTACGTGGACTCTGGAGGCGAAGCAAACAACGCGGCGGCAGCCTTCTTTTTATACCATGACACAGATGCCACCTGAAACAAAGGATGACAGATCATAACATGAATTTAGTATAAGTACATCTTCAGCCTTTTTTAACTAATACGTCTCTAAAATTCTATCAGCCAATTCTCAACCTTTATGACCGATGAATAGCTAGGCGCCTCTTTAGCTGAGCTGAATTGAATCGGTTGACATTCATATAGTTTTATACTAACAGATTCAGGAGATTTTGAGAAATCCAAATACAGTACTCCTTTCAGGTTCCACAAAGCAAACAACTTTCGTTTCGTGAATATATCACTTTGTGCAGGATTCAGCCGACTGTCCGGATTAGCACACGACGCTTTACACTAGACATTTGAGTACAGGGTCAATTTCGAACCGTTATTTTTTTTTAAAATAATTTTTCTTTTAATTCATTTGGTTAGGTAACTTTGTTAATTTTTTTCCAGAAGTTTTCGTAAACTTACTTGATAGCACCATTTCCCAAGGATATAATGAGCATATCCGTCGTCTGGGTTATACTCGATGGCCTTCTGCAATTATCGATGAAGTTTGTGCATTTAGAATAATTTTTAGACTGATCTAATCAAAAACGTCTACTTCAAAATTGATCTAATAGAATATATTCTTAATTCATAGAACCACGAACTTATTTTACCAACTGTCAAATTGCGAAAAAGGACAAAGCAAAAATTGTTGAGATATAATAGTCCAGTGTGCATTTCCAGTATTCACCAAATCAAACAATATGCACAGGAAGTTGGAAGATTACAATAGCTAAAAAAGCATTGATAAAGACGTCCTTTATGAGCCTAATAATATACAGTTAGGTGCAAACACGTAGAACAAAGGTAGGATATTACTGATTCACGTTTTGACCATATATATTGGAAAACAGTATTCTACAAACCTGAAGATGATCCCTAATTAGAAAAGCTTCTTCAATTTGCTCCTTGAACGTGGCATGCTGTTCCTTTGAACCCAGAAGGATCGCGATCCATTTGTGCGTGTTTGGACACTTTGGATTTTTCTCTAGATTAGCACGCAGCATTATAACTCCTTCCTTAATAGCCCGCTCCATTTCTTCCGCTTTTCCACTTTTCTCAGCCACTGAAAAGCGGTTTTGAAGTTATTCACTTTAAAAATTTGCTAATGTTACGATAAACATAATTGACCATTTTTACTTCAGTTTCGACATTACATACCCATTAAGCAAAAGCTTTAACCAAGATGTTTCGGCGCTTCAAGCTCGTTGACGCAGTCGGGTCCCTATCTTCTGAGAGCAATGTTTCAAGTTTCGTCCTGCTTTATTATAATAACCACTGAGTTTCTGTATACACATTTAAAAAAACATAACTTAATTACGCCATAATTTCGTTCACAATACAATTATGATGTTCACGATGTGTGTGTGTGTGTGTGTAAAATAACTGAGCGTCACATAACACGTACAGAATCGTGATGATTTTGAAGTTACCTTTCCACTGCATGCGAGCAACTCTCCATTGCACTTCTGGATCGGGATCGTCCTTAGCGACCATAATAGCTTGATGAGCTTCTATTATGTTTCCAGCTTCGTACAACTCGTCGCACTTCTTAACAGCGTCAATAGTTGTCATTTTGGCTCCGATCGTGAAACTCCACGCGGTGGCAGGGACCGACGATATGAAGAACGTCCGAAACTGTCTATTATGACGGTTAAATCGATTCCGCCAGATGTTCACCTGAACGAATGAACAATGCGAACAATCTCAGTTCAAAAATCACGCGATTTATGTAAAAAATTAGTGCTGCGTTTTGAACGTAAAAATAATCAGATTGAGCTACACGAGCTGACTAAACAATCGCACGAATATTTTAATTCCACGATGAAATAAGCTTAAACCAATTAGTACCTAGCCGAACACGTCTGGAAGTCTTCATATAATCTAAATGCTCTGCGAATAATTATTCTGCATCAGCATAAAACAACTTTGCTAACGAACGATGTACGACCGGTAGAAGAAAGGACACTTTTGACTGTTGAAAATTATAAGGCTCCAACGAAAGATCCGAACCCTCGTTTTGCATTTTCAGGACTCGTTTATCTTTCAAAAATATGCAGAACTCGACTTTGTTTGTTTGCATGTGATAGTCAGCATATAACTGAATATTCGAAACTAAATAACAGACGATAGAATTGATTATCGGAGATTCAAACGACAATCTGTTTTTGCAGCAATGAAACTATCGAATAGTTTCAAGTTAGAAACAGAACCTTTCCGTGGGCACAGAATTCATAATAAGCGACGCTAATACACACAAGCCGTTTCAACTTTTTGGTTGACACTAATGAGATGAACCAAACTTTACTCTTCTGCTATGAATTCAAAAGCGTACACAGGAACTAAGATCGATTCGATTGCTGCATTCGGCGTAAAAGCTAAGCTCCCCCCTGAACATCCGTTTTGAAAAGAAGTATCAGCTCTACTATACGTAGAATACGAGATAGTACGTATTAACAAAACTTGACACCTGCTAAAATGAATGATGTTTCCTCAGAGAGAAATCGAAAGCAATTAAATTGAAAGCTTTGCTGAAAGCAACTTCACTTGAAAACCCCTCACAACTTTGTGCCTGTCTTTCTCGGTGTACACCCATAAACCAATAAAGACACGCAGACATCTTTGCTTGATAACCGTATGTGGTGGAAGATGATGTCACCCTTCATACGCACGTCACGACGACCTTCGAAATGGAAATAGTGGCTTTTTGTTTTTGAGACAATACATTAGGTGCCAGTTTGTGATAATCTGCCGCCACGTAGCAGTTTGTCGTTTAATGCACTCACGGTGACTGTCACACGGCGTGACGCCACTAAAAGAAACTCACAATGGATATTGGAACAACAACACCTACCGTACAACCGGACAGTGTGTTTGCAAAATATTTCGGTACTTATAATCGATCGCACGTGTAAACAACAGCATGGCGAATACACGTCTGGCTATTTTCAAGAAGCTGTCATATCTGCATTGACAAATCCAGATTAAGCCATTACCTGAGATACAAGTACGCTCTGAATAACAAAACAGTTCGACCTAGTTAAAAATTAACTTTTAACCTCAACGATATTATTATATACTATGCCAGTGCGCGAGAATGAGTGTGTCCGGACTATCGATCAAAATGGTAGAATTTCTTATTTTTTCTTGTAAACTTGACCTGACTGGAAAAGTGTAGTGGGAAGCATTGTTTTCATCTAACGTTACTGGCATTCGCCGTCATCCACGATTGAGTGTCGTCAGCAATTTGGTTTTGCCAATTATTACTGTATCAGTTTCATCAGATATTAGGGTAATGACTAAGCCTTTTAATATAAATTCTGGATTAGTCAACTATCAAAAAGATGTCGAACCAAGTTTTTTAATGTGGTATCAATAAATGTTTCCTCTCTCACCGCTCCTCAATCCGAAAATATGGACCTTTGCTTTTGCACAAAAACAATTAAGCTGAGAAATATAACTAAGCTAAGAAAGATAGATTATTAACTCTCTTTCTTCGGAGCTTTTTGTGGTACATTAAATCAATAATTAACAGCGCCGTACAACTTCTGCTTCGCTTCTTTAGGTGGAGAAGAGCCTGTTGATTCTGTTATGAGTAAATGGGTACGCTTCAGCCTGGTAGCGTTATTTTCTAGTATCTTACAACAGAGGGACATTAAAGGAGCCAACACTGCCGGAATCAATGGGTGCATATATCGCTTAGCCACTGTGGGAACCAAAACATTCATGTATACTATAATATTTTATACGTTGTCATCAAGCAATTAAGACGTTATCTATTACGGGACTCGAACCAATAATTTAGACCTGTCTGCAGTGGCATCGGAACATTCTCTGAGCGTAGAACGGCAACAATAGGTTATATACGTCATCTGTATACGTGATCTAAATAGTTGGTTTTCTCATCGAGAACAATGCGATATGGCTTGAAATCATTCTATAGGAAGTAGTACAGGTGCAATCTTTTCTGTCAACTGCTAGATCTAACCCGCTTTCCAAATTAACGCCATCGACCACTTACGCATTAGATCTAGCATCTATACAAACCTAAGAGCAGGCTTTGTCAAGGCATACTAACGATTTTTCTTCTGTGACTCCCTGTGTATAGAATGAAATGCTTAATACCGTTCGTGTAACAGTAAATAAAACTAACGGCCAAGTCATTTGACAGTCATGAAATTCAAACCGATTCCTATTTGAATAGCTTAAAAATCACCTCCGGCAAATACTAGTTTCATTATTTAATCACATTTGAATTGTAAAAGCTATTACTGAATTGCCAAAATAGATTGCGTAGAACACATATCGCGGCTGTAACTTTGTATTGATATTTAATATGTAACAGTAAGAATAGATTTGCTTTTGTTTCAGTCAAATGTATTAGGGTCATTCTATTTATGCCTTCTCTTTTACCACGAAAAAGGTAACGGCAATAAAATTAGAAAATAGCCATCAAGCTCCATCAGAGAAGTTCTTTTCACTGCGGTCACACTTTTAGAATAATTCTAAATCAAGACTATTTTCCTATAACTCGGTACGAAGGAGGAAAAAAGCTGTAGGATTAACATATTAGACAAAGTAAAGCACACTAGACAACGCCAAGTCATCATAAAGCGCCGCAAAGCACCCATACTGACTACAAAAAAGGTTAGAAAGTATGCGTCCTAATTTAAAATACTAAATTATTACTAAACATTCAAAAATGTTAATTTTCGGTCTAAAATAATATGGAAATGTGCCGAAATTCTGTGTAAAATATTTGTACTTAAATAATATAAATGCATACAATTAACACGTTTGAATTAACAGACAAAAGCCTGGCATACCTGACCCTGTTGGAAAACCTGGTTGGTTATTTTCAAACAATAATTTTAAAACTTATCCTTAAACAAGCCTTTATCCTTCGAACAATAAGCATTTTACTACTCATGCTGACCACTCATTGGAGTAGTCATGGACACCACTACTCATGTTGTTATAACATATTGACCACAGATTGTCACCTGCCGCCGCTTCAATCAGATGAGAGGCGGAGTACCCACACTCAACGAGTGAAGGCACTGCACACGATACATTATTGCAGAATACAACGTCAAACTCACTTTGGTGGACAGGTAGAACAAAATTACCACTTGAACTCACCACGGTTAAGCTGAAAATGGAGGCGTTGCCTGATTGGACGTAGCTACGTGCCACTGATCCAATGACGCGAGAGACGCCTAATAAGATCCGAGGTCTGACCGCCCCCACTCTGAAGAAGCCCGGTGCGATAATCCACATAGCGCCGGCCTGTACTCACTCGCAGATCACAAGTACAACCAAACCTATGGTACTTACATCAACAACAACGCACAGCATATAGGTACTCGTTACACCCTCACACAGGCCGACCGGACTCTCGTGGAGCTCGTAACGACAACACAGGGAGACACAGAGAGGGAAGGATCGCGGAAGTGCTCAACAATCATAGGATACAACAACTTCAAGGGACAACAGGCGAACGTTGAGCTCGGGAAAAACAATCGCGGCAATTTGTTACTTCAGTCGTTAGCTAAAAGCGGCGACGGCGGCACCAATGATAGAGCGGCGGCACCAATGATAGAGCAGCAGCACCTTGCAGCCACACAACCACGATTCCTTAATGCCGAGGCAAATCTCACGTCAGAGAAGAAAAACTGAAGTCCCACATCGGCAACTATGATACCTCCATCACTGGTGCTGCCCTAGAACACAACGACAGTTTCAGGCAGTCGGCGACGGCAGCAGAAGCGGGTAAGGAGAAGCTCTTTTTTTTTTTCGCTCGCCTTAGCGCACTGTACCGTGTCAATGACTGCTGCTGTGGATGGTGATCGCTGTCTGTGTTGTTATTGGCCAGGCGAAATGAGACAATCTTCTTTGACGTTATCGGCAAATAGGCCCCCCAATGTGGGTGATTGACTAAGTAAAAATAAAAGTACTGTTAGTAGTATTGGGGAGTGACGTGCACCTTTTTGCAGGTTGTTCTGGCTAGATAGATCGCTGGCGTCATCGGCGACGTTCCCATGCTTACCGTCAGCTGCTATTACGCCTATAACCCGATCAGCCATTTCGGGCATTGTTACATGATACACAAATGAAAAAATTTAGTAGCAACGATTCTAGGATATTTTTACATATGCATGATTATCTTACGTTTTGCATGATAATGAGAAAAGAGAAAAGTATAATCGAATGCATACCTTGTTCTTTTTTGCCATTGTTAGTTGGGTTAACACTGAAAATTTATAGTACTTTTTTTCTCATTTAAGAAAAAAAAATAGAAAAGAACATGAAGTTTATGAGGATTGCTTTGCGGATTTACCTCTTTCACAATATCTAAGTAATAGTAAACACAATGGAATTACCAGTACGCCATTTTTGGTGTCGAAGTTATTCTTGGCTCCATCCTAAATTGCTCTGTAAGACGTAGACAATAGAACCTAGCGACAGCGGTGCAAATGAAACTGCCCGCATTTATTCCAACAACATAATATCATTATATGTATAATCTTTTCACAGAATGAATACATCATGACTATAGTCAGAAATTACTCGAATAGGGATCTGTGCTCTTATAATTAATAGTTCAATAAAAAAGCCATCCATCCTTTAAATTTACACATGTTTTATCATCGATCAAAGGAACGAAATTCGAGGTACTATGACACTAAATGCCGATGACTTGAATAAATGGAATTAAAAATACGTTAAGATACTACATATAGCATAGATATTTGTATAATGTAATAGTCGTTCAACTTTCGAGATGGTCAACCAACAACAAGATAGATCTAGCGTTCTGATTTGCGGCGAAATTGAACATCTGTTTCCTGATGATATTTTTACGCTAAAAGGCCGTGTTAACCGTGTTGCTGCGTGCTGCAAATAAAGTGATGCTCTGATTGATTTATTGTATAATTGTCTTAATAAGTGCGCTAAGCTGACCTACAAGATAAATTTATCAAATCATTAATTTTTGCATGAAATATAGCAATGCTTTTTATATAAACATTTCTTGGCCACAGCTCGCTTTACTTGAATTCACTTGACAATAGTACTCTCATGCATCAAGTGAATTGCAGAAGAATGGTTCATTCAACTACTAAAAAAAGAAAACGAAACATGGTGAACTAAAAACTAACAAAGATTGTACAAAGAACGTGCTTGGTATCCTTCTGTCATAAACAACTTCGCGCAAACTTCATACATCGAAACTGAACCGTGCTAATCTTTGGGAACGAACGGTTAATCGCCTATGTACTGCATACTATTTTCTGAGACAGTGGGCATTTTGGTGTTTATTAGATGACCTTTTGAGGTACATTGACGTGGGCCTTAATGAAACCTCAACTCTGCTATAAATTGATACTATTATTATTAATATTAGCAAACTAACATCTAAAATGCCTTTCCTCTATACAATTATATAATTTATTAAGAAACATACATTTACCATAATTATCACGCTGGTGTGCTCTCCTTTTGAGGCCCTCCTTGGTTTTGGATGCTCTTAATAAATACAATCCAGTTCACTTAAACCCCACTCATTATTATTACATGATCACAATTCTTCTTCTTCAAGTTCTTTTTTATCCTTGCCTTTTTCTTCTTTTGTTTACTTTTTAGCCCTGACCGGATGCGTCTAAAGGGGAATGTTTCTACATAACCAACAGATACAATTCGAACGAGCATTATATAATGTTTAGAACGACTTCCATACCATCTTAAATTTATACTTCCTTTACCCGGGCATGGTAAACCTTTTTGTTACCCTTCCCACTTACATCTCAGCCACTACCTAATTACCATCACTCTTTCGCTATATTTATCTATATTATATATATTTTCACTAATGATATTCTAAAAGTACAGTAGAAGCACAGACTCTGGTATCGGGTAATGTTGTGTAATGAGTGGGTAGCTATTTATAATAGATCGTCACGTAAATCTTTCTCATTTTCCCTTTACAGTTTTCCGTTAAGTCTAAATAATTCGTTATAGTTTTAATAGCAGTAAAAGTAATAATTAGCCATCGTCGTTTTCTTTTATACATATACCACTCGTCTGATTCGCTTCTTGTTCTTACGCGATACAATAAAACGCTCATTTACGCTTTCTCCAGTTTTTTCCTGTTTTTCCTCAAATTTTTAAAAAGTCACATGTCCTCCTAGGGAGGAGACAAAACAAGAAATTGTTGAGCACAGCCGTACTGAGGTTTTTTCCTTTACTTCGCTTACGATCGGTGCATGCATGAGTTATTTTTATCAACTATCGTTGAGCTACGTAAGTTGTTGTTGTTGTTGTTGTTAGGTTTTACTCCTTATTACAAGCAAAAACCGCCTGTTCTATTAATTCAATAAACTAAGAATGATTTACTTGTGAATTATTGAGTAATCTGCTCGCGTTCTTAAGTCAGTCCCTGCGATATCGATTTCTTCAGTTTATCTTTCAGCTATTCTTTAAATCACATTCTCCCACTAAATATTCTGTGTGTCAGTATATGCGACGACTAATTGCGTCACGTAATCTAGTAATAGAATTTGATGCTCCATGCCGAATCCATATGGAAACCGGGTTTACGGACGGTTACGGTTTGCTCAGCATGAGCGAACTCCAAGAGTTGGTCGCCTAAAACACAGACAGAATAATTAGGTTAATGTTACGCAAAAGGAGATGTTTTGAGTGCTAGCTTTTTTTTGCAAGACTTCAGTTTAACAAAAGAAGCAATAAATTTTCATGTCAGCAATGCGTCACTTTTAAATATAGTACTCATTGCTGATAGCAAATTCCATCCAACCGGAGCGAACATACTTAACCTATTTTAGGCAGAACAGCCCAAAAAGAACAGTGAATTCAACCTAATATCACTAAAGTCAAAACAAAAAGTTTCGAATCTGCAGTCATAACAAAGAAAAATAATCATGACGGACTAAAAATTTAGTTAAGCTTACCATAGGTAATTTTAGTGGGCAATTTAGGTACTCCAACGAGAACGATTCTTTCCACCCACGCAGGTGTTGTGAAATTCCCTGGGCCCTTGAGGAGCTGGTAATTGAGAACTCCATCGCGGTATTGTGCTAGCGAGTAGATTAGAGCTCCGGAACGGTAATCAAACGTCGCTTCATCGTCAATGTAAAGCGTTCCTATGGCAATGTCCAGACAAACATCAAGAAAAAAACTTAACTTCGTCTAGTTTAATATGTGATACGATATCTATATGTTGTACTATACAGTACTGCTCGTTTTTAGAACTAAGTTTTAACACGCTTATAAAGGTTCTTACCGTTGGCAGATGTGCCGCTTTTATCAAGTGCTATGGTAATGGTGTAAGGGTCTTTAGCTTGCAACGGTGAACTACGACGAACGCGTTCTTTAGTAAAAATTATTGATCCACCTCGTCGGAATACAGGGATAGAGGCTTGAGTTACTGCCTGTGTAACTTTGGTGCCACCCGCAAATTTCTGATGCGTCAAGTAATCATACCTGTTTCAAAGCACGTTTTTAGTCTTGTGTTGTTTAGATAGTAGCACAGTGTGGTTCCACTTATGAGAACTGTATATTAGGGCCGAAGCATGGGCTTCGGGTGGAGGTTGTCGATCCTACAATCGGATATTGTGTTAACATGCACGTTGTCTTTCTTACATTCATATAACATTAATGACAACTAAATCAAGTCTAAAAAACATTTAGAGAAAAAAAACTTCCTTCAGGGCAGAATTCCACAGAATTCGACTTGACTTGATTTCATATAATATAATAGAAATTAAAGTCAAGTCGAATTTCTACTAACTCATGGCAAGATTACCAACTTACCAAACAGTGTCTCTGCCTGGGAAATAAATATCGATGCTAGTTGCACCCTGCGTAAGCACCGGCTTCACAAGTAAGCGGTCTCCCACCAGATGCGCATCGTCCATTCCAAACGTCTCCTTATCCATTGGGAATTCCCACCACAAAGGACGCATCGGCGGTTGTCCATCAATTTCATTTTCATAGAAAAGAGTGTACCAAAGTGGGAGCATGCTATATCTCATTCGGAGTTGATCCCGTAAAATATTGACGGTAATTTCATCGAACAGCCATGGCTCGCGTCGCCTTGAGTCGTGATGAGCGTGCCCTCGGAAGAAAGGTTGATATGCAGCCATCTGATTCCAACGGATCATCATTTCACTGTCGGGACTGCCAAAGAACCCACCCACATCTGCGCCTACAAATGTAATGCCAGATATCGATAGCGAAAGCAACATAGGAATCGTCACACGAAGGTGATCCCATGCTGCCATATTGTCACCTGTCCACACTGCACCGTATCGCTGAGATCCTGTAAAAGCATAGTACATTAAACACGTATGCGATGAGCGTTCACCAATAATGGAAACTATTTAGAACTCTGCAATACATACAAATAGAAAACACTTCAGTTGCAAGTGAACAACATACCTGCGAAGAAAGATCGGGAAAGCACAAATGGACGTAACTTGCCCTTGGAGCGGTACAAATGGCCTTCATACGTCGATGAAGTAAACATCAAACCATAAAGGTTGTGCACGTCTCGATGCTCGACATCGCTCACATGCTTACAATCCTTCTGCATTGTCACTTCGGGTCCGTTGAAGACCGAAGGTTCGTTCATGTCGTTCCACGTAAATAGCTGCTCCGTCGAGCCCTTGTATTGGTCCAAAGCAAATTTTTTTGCCCAGTAATCACGAACTTCGGGATTGAAGAAGTCTAGGTACGACGAACTACCGGGCCAGCACCAACCGTCATAGTCGTTGCCCGCTTTATCTTTGACGTAATAGCCTTTAGCCGATGCCTCCGAGTGTACATGATAGTTTGGGTCACGCTTAATGTGTGGATCGATAATAGTTACCATATGTCGTCCTTTTGCTGTCAGGTTGCGAATCATTTCTTCTGGCTTAGAGAACTTAATGCTATCCCATGTGAAGTACCTTTTGCCATCAGTATGCTCAATATCAAGCCAGATAACGTCCATAGGAATGTCGTGCTCATCAAAGCCAGCGTCAACAGCACTAACATCATCCTGATCATTGTAGTTCCAGCGTGATTGGTGATAAGCAAGAGAGAACATTGGAGGCAAAGGTGTTGTTCCTGTGAGCAAAGCATATTGTTTCGCGATATCCTTTGGTTTGGGGCCGAGCATAAAGAACACGTCTATAACCCCAGTTTCCGAAAACCAGTGAGTCTCACGTCGAGTCTCGTGCTTTTTATTACTAACAAAGTCAACAACAGATGATAGCACTCCGCCGGCAGGTGATTCAATATCGATCCAGGTCTCACTTGGGTTTAGCCAGAGAAGGCCAACAGTTCGCTCCTCGTTGTGTCCAATCATCACGGGCACGGTTCCGTACAACGCCATCGGGTTATTAGTTTCGTACTCGAAAACGTCTAAATTGTACATTCGGTACGGATCCGTTTTTTCTCTGCGTAGAGACAAACGATGTAATAAAATATCAATAAATAAATCAGGAAATGAGTCTTGATCTCCATTAAAAAATCATTTTTTAAAGAATTAACTAGTGTACGATAGAATTAAATAGAACAAAGTTCACAATTCCAAGCGGATCGATCTCTACCGATACTGGTTTGCTTGGCCACAAGAGAACCTTTTACACGTACAAGGGAATGATTTGATGAGGGTATTCAACGCCAACTCAGCAATCTCCTTCCAAACAAAATATATCTATCTCCTAAGAAATATATGTTGGCACCAACCATTTCACAGCAAAGCCGCAATCAGCAAAATTTTATAATTAAAATCTTTGCGAAAATCCTACTTAGTGCACGCTTACAGGCACACACTAAAACCCATCACCTGCCACTGCAATTGATCCCAGGCGAAATATGCAGTCTAATAAAATTCGTTCGATACTGGGGTTTGCAGCGCTAAGGAACCAAACTTGATTTAGCTTGCCACCAACGAATTACAAAATTCAAACACTTACATAGGCACGCTCTGATTAGTGGCTGTTTTACTGCTTATGGCCGACCCGCTGTCCCTTTTGCTAATGTCAGTAAAATCCAACACAACATTCACAAAAAACAGAAAACAACAGAAATAACAATAGCAACGATAAAATTGCAGGCCGAGTAAAGATACAAGTGTAAAAAATCAACATGTACTAGAGAAATTATATTAAAGGTGACAGATAACACCAGCCGGAATTACAGAAAAAACTCACACCGTTCATCCGCCTGTAAACATACAGAAACTAGGAACTGCGGTCTACCACTACAATCGCAGTCATACTCTTATTTATATATCATCATTAAAGTATTAGAAAACGACAGAATAATACTAAAGGTAATATGCTCGGCACACACAACAGTTAATTTTAAAGTGTTGTCAATTAAAGTAAATCATACGGAATTACCTGAACCATAACGCAGGCCATCGAGAAGTGTCCCTTAATCAAAAACGAATAAGAGAAAAACGAGGCAGAATGACACATTCGTTCAACTAATAATACCCACACTTATGGTCAATCATCATCTGTTTCTCCTATTATAAACGTCCTTTACCGATATACTTACGTTGCAGCTGTTGTATTACAACATGTCCTAAAATTACGGAAGATACGTTGCCATTTATACCAGTCATCCGGAAAATGAAATTTACGTATACTGGTACCTACAAAATGGGAATCTACGCGTAACTTTTTGATGGTATTTTACACAAAAAGCATATCGGATTTGTTTGGTTTGAATTCGAAACATTTTAAAAAGCAGAGGTATCATACGTATTGATATTAGCTATGCAAAAAATGAAAATCAGGCCGGGTTAGATATGACGAGTATAAAATCCGATGGTCCAGGTGATAGTCCCTGGTTTGATAAAGATCTTCTATGCATCTATTTCACGGCAAAGTATGGTGAATATTGAAATTGTAAAATGCAGTGCTCGATCTGATATGAGACAGCCATAGAACAACAAGTGCAACTTCACGCCCATCGATACAGATTTTAGTTAGCCTGGTCTACCTGGACAGACGGAAACTGTAATGAAATACTTCGTTGGTCTTAAGATAGTTGTTTTCGAAATTTTTGATTTATAATCAACTTTGTGAAAATAATATGTCAATAAAAGAATAAGTACGTGAACGGATATCGACTTTCTTTGATTGATTCAAACTCACTTTGTGGGTCTTAGGGCGAAGCTATCAGCATGCTCGGGCAGTCCATAAACGAAAGTAAAATCTTCAAAAGTAAAATCCATGCCTACAGACATCGGGCCTCGGGGTTTCGAATCTATGTGACCTTTAAAGTTCTCCTCCCAAGCACCATCCAGATCTTCGCCTGTCTTGTTGGCTCCTGGGAAAAAAATCACAGGGAAAAGCATTTCAATTTATCATCTAATTTTCGCTCAGTTACATATGCACTCTATGACAGCAGGGTTATTGTTAGACACTGTATTAACAGCACCGTTAGCGTGTGACGTCGCTAGCGATATTGCCTTCCGGAGGGTCAGGCGTTCGTCGTACATGTTCGTGTACGCATGTCGATGCAATTCATATAGAATCAACAAGCTCTAATTTTATGTTATGCTGTTACAGTCTAATTGGCTCGATTATATTACTCTGGGAAGTGTGACAGTATTACCTTCATGGGCATTTTCCGAATTGTCCTTTTCAGTGTCAGCATTGGCGTCGATGTCCTTCTTCGCCTCACCATCCTAATCGACAAAAACACATAAATAATACAAATCCACAAAACGAGAGAGTAGACTATATAAAGACATGCAACAGAACCCCTTAACCGTCTACATTTACTGCTCTAGACATGAACAAAGCGCTCTGCGTCTTTTGAATACGTGTAGAATTATTATCAATATGCAAGATATTCAGGTACCTACTGGCTGTCGCTGCACATTTAAGGTTAAAACTATGTCCCATGCAAATTCTTGTTTCGCATGCGGCTTAAGAAGCTCACTGAATTTAAATGCTGGATCACTATCAGCCGCTTATCTCAGAGTTCGATTGTCATGAGATTTCAAACGAGAAAAATAAATACTGTACTATAACGGCTGTTGAAATCTGTTAAATCACGCACCTAATGGATGTCGAAAGGAGTCATGCATCCACTTAATCAATTCGAAATATGAGTGGTATTTTCTGTGCGGCGAACGTGTGTGCGGTCACAGTTCATACCCTCCGTGAGCTATGGACCCGCCAACTTCATCCGTATATTGATCATGCAATACAGCATTATCCTTTCTTCTTGCCGTACGGATTGAAACGAATCGGGCTACAGCTAGTAGCCCGATTCAGGTACGCAAAGAATTGATAGTATTTAAGTTAAATATGCTACTCCCCGAGTTTTCCCATTTTAACGCAAAAGCAGAAAAACCAAAGCATGCTATTTTATCTGGGTGCCCTCATTCGAAGCATAATAACTTAAATAGAGTTAGATTTTTTAGAGGGATGCAATTAGTGATCGTAGTATAAATATAATGTAATACCCAGAACTTTGAGAAGAATCCACCCGATAAGCTGGCTTTCTTTCCATCCTGACCCAGAAAGCAAGCAGTCCGAAAAACGTTTGAGGAGTAAAGAACACAGTAAATTTTGTCAGATGGATCAGCTGGTTGTATCACGACTCATTTTTTACGCATCAGAGGTCTTGCATGACACGAACACTGTGTTGTGTGCACGAAAGGCCGCTGGATTATATTTTCCGGATTTCCAAAAGGATAGTTAAAATGTAAAGCGCATTCTTAAATGAACATGCTAGTTGAGTGTCCGATACCAGTAAAGTTCCTGTTATCATAATCACATTTAAAGACCTTTTTTCGAACTATTACATCAAATATTTAGATGACACGGTAAGATGCGCTAGCATAGTCATACAGACAATTATAATAGAGCTATCCTTTGCACCGCGTTTTTGGTCAAATAGAAAGTTTGATTTGAAGCAACCGTTAAATAGCATATTTACTTCACTCGCTAAATGACGCCTAACTGTTTTTCTGAGGTTAAATTGACGTGAGTGCTTTGGAGGCATTTTCACCGCCACTTCTTTCTGTAGCAAAATAATCGCTCCAAAAATGCTATTCGACCAAACCTATTGCCGTCAAGTCTATTAGAGAGAGATTACTCGTTTTACTGCACAATGTATGGAAGAATACATCTAACCATCATTCGTCGAAACAGAAAATTACCATTCAAGATATGTCGAGTTATGATCAATGATATGTCTATTCGGAGTCATTCAATCTAATAATCTTTTGTTATAATTACCTGATTCCTATGTCGACGTTAATGAGACAATAGACAATACTACAATCTACTTACCACAATCTTCTCGCCACGTTCGTTATACTGAAAACGAAAGAAATGAATTCTATAAGCTTTATAATGTACGATATAAAGGAAAAGCCGTTTTGGTGTTTTTAGTTGCTTGAAACAACATGACAAGCGAAAAGTCCGAATCTACAAACAGCAGTAAATTTCTGCATAGACTCATACGGGACTCTTAATTTATTATGCCCGGCCGCTTATATTGTTCGTCTACTCACCGAAACTTTCGATGGGTCTACTTCATCATCTGCGTCCTTTTTTTCTTCTTCAGCCTTAGCGTTCTTTCTGTAATCCAGTAAAGTATACATCTAATTTGACAAAAAAATAATAGTAATTACATGGTAATAGTAATTTAAAAAGTAAAAAAGTCAAATGTACATTTCTAACGGAAATAGGAGTCGTTTATCCAAGCAATAAAGGAAGCATATGAAGTAAAAAAAAGCAAATTCGTCCATAATAATGGATCAACAGCAATACACATACCATAAATTATGGTAGCTTTTATCACAACAAAAAAACGTCAAATAGTTCAAATGGTTAAGTTAACAAAATATATTCTTTAGATTTTAGGTAAACCTAGTTGCAAATAAACGATTTTGGTCGAACTATCGCAAACTGTCAAATCAAGTGAAACTCTCAGTATTATATCCGGCAATTTGCACAATAATTTTAATTGTGGGCTCTCTTTCTAACGTGTTGTATAGCGTCACAAAAATGTTTGTTCCTAGTCAAGTTCATTCAGAATTCCTTTACTGGAACATTTACCACAATTAATTAATCACTTACTTCTCATGTTCACGATGTCGATAGTGCTCGAACACCATAAGACCACGCGCATTGCCAGAGAACACTAGGGTGTCTCTAGAATATACGTCAATGCGCAGCGGTTCAGCAGAAACGACTACTCGGCCGTCAGCTCCAAATGTGGCCTCCAACTTATCCTCTGTCTTGGATATCAACGTGATCCTGTATCATATTAGCCACCAACATCAATGTATTGTTTTTGTAATCTAACGTGTACAACTCATGCTTACCATGGACCCGGCAGAAGATAGTGGGAAAAAGGGAACCACAAATATTTTAAGATACAACGAGACGATGCTCTAGTCGAGCTTTCAAGAATACACGATATTAACATTGCGATATAGAGATAGGAAATCACAATTTCTATATGTATTTTGGATTCTTACGGAATGTTCTTGATACCCGAACGAAGCGCTGGTAGTGCTATGTAACGCCTAACAGGGCAGTTTTTTTCATCGATGGTCATCCGAAGAGTGCCACCCTCGATTCCTTCAAGACGAAGCATGAAGGCTTGCTGGTTGTGTGAGTTAAGAATGTCCAACTCGACGTGACTTGCATCTTTCTGTTCGGCAGTTGTTGTCAATGCGATAAAGGGTGATTGGCCTGGCTGGAGACGACGGTTACGTCTGGAAAGAATATAACATATATAGTGAAAATAACAGCTGATGTGTAGTAGTGGTCATCCAGCTTAGAAACTGGATCAGACGTTAAGTCCGCGGTATCGCTGCTTCAAGTCCCTTAATGCGCATATACACAATGGTTGCCAAAAGTAATAAAAGATCATTAGGTTTTTCAAACCAACCCTATTAGACGAACTAATGGAAAGCATTTCTCAGAGGACTCTAATATCAACGGTCGCGGCGCATTCCACAAATGTTATGAACATCTGTGACATTATCGTCAAACCCTCACGCAAACTTCCTGCAGCTACGTTTCATTCAACATTTTCCCATTCGACTAGTTTCCAGAAAAGTATCCAAAACTATAAAGTAAATATTTCTTTTGTGAACTGATAACCACCAGAGGTGTGTATCAACTATTCAATCTCTTAATAACTGCTGCCATTCTAAGACACTGTGGTGTGACCTTTGATAACTTCTTAACCTAATAGTAGTAGTAGCTATTTTATGTACGATAGATTGAAAACCGTTAACAAATAAGCGGCACCTACTGTTATTGATAACACCAGATTCACGCTAAAAAACAAACTGAACAAGTTATAAGGGAAATCCGATTAATTGCGATCGCTCACATAAAAAAAAGTCTTGGAACTTAACGAGGAGCCAGTTTATACCATACAGGTTCACACGCTAATCTATAATATATATATCGTAAAATTTGGCTGTTCTCGGCAGGCACGAAACGGCACTGGGTGAGCGCATTTTCTGTTGCCAGCTCTCAGCATAAGTTAACAGCAAAACAGTACTTCCTTTTTAGAACAGAGTAAAACCTCTTTGATATGTACATCCGGACCGCAAGCAGGGAAAACGACCTTATTCAAGTCAATCACAGCAATACCCAATTGACAATGAATTTAGTTCTTCATAACCCAGTTAACACTTGCATCTTAGCATCGTCCAATGCGTACGCATTACTTATGCTCCTTCTTTTATAATTTCCTATTAATAAAATTGCGACAACCGCACACCAGAATAAATTATAATAATAAAAAGAAACTGAAAATACTTAGAGCTGGTATAGAGTTCACCTGGCTTTTATCCAATTATTAAGGTTATATCTATCTAACGTCTAGCAGTGATACGTACCTACAGAAGCCGCTCTGCTCGCACGTTTTGAAGTTAGACCGATCAACTGCGTACGTCACCTCTAAGAGAAGAGCAACGAGGACCGTCACGCAAACCGTGATGGCAGTGCCACTGTGTAATAGGTCTCTCATTCTGCAAACACCATAATGCAAAGATAAATACACTTTGTAAAATTAAGAGTTCACTCACAGTAATTAAAAGTAAACAGGACATATTTCAGTGCATGAATTTGTTACTAAGTTGCCTATTTGTATATGTGCTAACCCAAACACCAGGCATGCATCTTTTACTCTGTATATCTGTGTATTATAGATATACAGCACTTGTTCTATTTTTATAAGACACAATTAACAAAAAATTATGAATACTGAACATTAAGTGTAACATTGTTTTATTGATACTCACCTAGATGATCGACAAAATAATTTACGTGAGTACAATTCAATTACCTCAGTCACGATTAATTGTTAGAAGAAAAATATCTATGATCATAACCGGCTTATTCTTGCTGTAAGACAATTACCTCGTAACAAAACATCACTAAGCGCGTTTTTCTGAAATAATATTCAAAAACAACACTTATCATGTCCTCATCAAGAAGGTGAGAAGATCAGAGAATGCCAAGACTAAGTCATAAATCTATCATAAAAAGCTTGTAACAGATATATTCGAACTTGATATGATTAGCTCTACCCACAAATTTCCGATAGATATTCACGGACTGGGTCTCGAAACATTCATACAATGGAACCTACGCATGGAAGACTGATACTCAACGGTTCGATAGATTTGCTTCTATATGCGAATAATCGGAGGACGCGTTACACGTTATCAAAGCATCATCTTGCACTCGTATTGTGCGACGCAAAATGGCGTCATGGAAGGCTGGAATATTGGACCAGTGGGACAAAATTGCATGCATCGAAAGATGCTATCCATTTCTTAAACCTCTAACAGGTATGTAGTATCTATAGATTAAGGCCTAATAAGCCTGACTGAATAAATCTCTCATAAAGATTTCATTCATAAAGATGATACTATGAACTAACGTACTGAAAATGGTGCAGATTGGTACGTTCACAACCTTGTCCTAGAAAACCTTTGAACGTTCCTTAAAATCTCGCTTCTGTTTTTGTTGGTATTTTAATTCTTGGCGACATAGATCGCATTTAGTCCAAATTGAGTTATTTTTTCAACACAAAATAATGTAGAGTACACCATAGGCTTGATATAGTCAATAGTTTGAATCGATCTACCTTTTAGAAGCATTTTGAAAAACTTTCGTACACCTAGAGCTTCTT
The DNA here is from genome assembly GCF_002532875.2 of Varroa jacobsoni. Lineage (NCBI taxonomy): Eukaryota > Metazoa > Arthropoda > Arachnida > Mesostigmata > Varroidae > Varroa > Varroa jacobsoni. The sequence continues at coordinate 137,827 of NW_019214453.1, forward strand.
AAGCTAAGGCTGTCATTTGTAGCTCATGATGATTTTAATTATTGGGCCGACAGTGTAAGGATAAACTGGTAGTTGTGCTATGAAAATATATATGGATAATGATCATTCGAGAAAGCAAGACGTATTTGAAACGTCGGCTATTACACAGTACAAGCAACATCCCAGTAAACCTAATAATAAGAAAACCAGTCCTTATGCTACTCACTTGATATACATAGTTTTTGTACGTTTCGTGCTACACTTCTATGTGTTGTTTCACAACAGTTCTAACAGACCGTTAATAGAATCAGTCTTCAAACTTAGCATCCACCAAACACATTCGAATACAGAAATAACGAATAGAGAATTTCTGAAACGCAATCACCATGTGGGTGAACTCTGCTGCCACCTGAAATCTTACTTTTATTTTATCATATACTTACCGAAGTTTATAAAGCGTATCGACCCTTGTGTCTAAAAGATTCTAAGTAATATACCCGTATATTACTTACAACTTTTTAGCAGAAATAAAAACACCTAGAAGAAGGATACGTTAAGATCCTTATGCACAGGGAAATTATTAAAAATAAGCAGTCTTATAATTATGGTTATACAAGAACCATAATCAGAATCAATGGACCTCATGAACTGAACCCCTCGAGCTGGTTTCGAATCTTTGCATCCCATAGGGTGACGACAATAAAAAAACCGAAGGCTAACCACGATGATTAGATCAACTCACTTCACTCAGAAAGTTAATAACCATGTGCAACTTTTACTGACATAGCCTGCTCGCGCCGCTAGCTTCGAGCACGAGTGCCATACTGTCGAACACGAGAAATATCAACCTCGGAACTTAGATCGTCTGTGGTCGCACAGAGCAACTGATGTTAACGTCAGTATGGATGGACCACGCACGCGTTATCTATAGACGGACAAAGTTGTCAGCAGTTCGAGACGCAAGATTCTACCCGGCAGCGACGACTGAGATGAGATCGATCACACATACCCACACATCTTTTTGCACCTCTTCTCGACGGTCACCATTGCGAGCCGTGCTATTACAGCCAATCGATGCACTGTGCCGAGCGAATAAAAATAATAAAATAAACTCTATTTGTGGCACTAGTGCGATTGTAAGAGAATGACTGCAAAAAATTTAGGAGACAATTCGACGAAATAGTAACTTCTCTATAGTAGAAATCTGCCCCTGCGTTTCCTATGCCGGCAACGATGAACCTTTTTCCAACATCTATTATTACATACGCAACGATACCTTCGTTATTGTCTGGTGTATCTGAAGCTTGTGATGTCAATGTGTGAACGGCATCACGGACGTAGTGGTTACGTTACAAAAACGAATAGGAAAAATATGAAGAGAGATCTGTGACGTATACTTACTTGGAGGCCGCCATGTTGGCACTCTAGCAGACGGCGCAAAATAGATGCGCGCCGGTTTTTGAAGCACAAAACTTGATACGTAAAGTATGCTCTGCTTGTAACCATCACAGGTGAACACGAATGAGAGCATTCACTGTGTTTTTTTTTAAATACATTTATTGATTTGTTGGTATTACCTAAGTATTTATAATTTATTTTAGATAGCAAATGCTATTATGCCTCGGTAGAGCAAAAATATCCCACTTCGATCATCTCCAAAACGTAAAGACTAAAAGCGTGTAATGATTATCTTTGTTTTCAGTCACCAATCTGTTTTTTGACTTAGACGCGGAAAAAATACGAGCACGCTTTAACGTGATTTGCGAGTGCAAAGTATCTGGCGAAGACAACGGCCTTCATCAGTTTGAACCGGGCTTAGCGAGGTTGTCTGGTTTGTTGATGCGCACAGAGCCGCTACTTGTTTAACATCAGTAATAAATCCAACGGATTCATTCTTAGGAAGCACAGTGAGTAGCAATAGTGGGCGCTAGCGTGGGAACACTGATAAAACTTAAATAAAATGGGATGAGGTGAATTTGAATAGATAATGATCTCATGCCTAATATTGGCGCGGAAAATGTGGTATGTCAGACACTGTATAAAAGAAGAAATTACGTGAATAGACGTTAAAAATTTGTAAGTCGATCTGTTTTTTTTGCGGCGAGAAAAAATAGGTTAGATAATCACTAAAGGAAGTGCAGGCCTATCTTTCGTGTTCCTATAAGAGATTAAGCAGTCTTCTACGTTTAGTCACTATCGATGAAATCTAATTTTAATTTCGATGCTGAAGGAAAACAAGCGGCCATCATGGTAAAGATCGGACTCGAACTGTGCGCTTACTTGGAGAATTTGGAGTCGCTAGCACCGACTGATGTGGCTTTCGTATGGTACTTTAAATTGAAGTGCGGAGCTTGTGGTGAGGTGCACGACAACATTGTGTCTCTTGAGCAATCAGAAAAACAGGTACGCACCTCTATGGTTTATGAAGTAAGAATATGCACACGAACTTTTATAAAAAGTTGTTTACAAAATTTAAGCAAATAAGTTCCAAAATTCCTGAATATTCAAGTACTAATGTCATAGTTTCAACCTTTTTTTTTTATTTTTCACCCCTTAGGCTATTCCGGATAAACGCGGTAAAGCAAATCTGGTAATTAAATGCAAATTGTGTCGACGCCAAAACACAATCGACATTCTGCCTGACACAATCAAACCGTACTCCGATTCAAATAAGTTCCAATTAATTGCTGGCTTCGAGTGTCGAGGCGCTGAGCCTATCGATTTCCATCCCAGGTAAATAACATCACAAACCCGAAGTCTGATTCTAGTATTCGCTATCTGATTTGGTGAACGTTCTGCGGCTGCTGATTTGGCAAAGTAACTTCTTGCGGACAAATCGGCATAGCATATCCGCTACTTTCACAGGCGATAAAACCAATTATTCTTGAAAAACTTTTTATGCCACAAACATACTGAAATCAGCCATGGCCTTTGCAGAACACATGATAGCTTACTAGTGCACTCATCTTAGTTTAACGGATGAGTCAGATACTGTGAAGTGATAGAAGTAGGTAAGTTCCATAATAAAAAAATTGTGCTTGGAAGCTATCGTTAAGTTTTCGGTCAGTAATTGACAACCTATTTCTTAGCACATGAGTTTTCCATCGGTAAATCGTAATGCGTTAATGATGTACTTGAAAGAGCTCGTTGGTACAGATAATGGTAGTGGTAATGATTACACTATAATTTACTACATTACCCCCCCCCCCCCCCAAGAATTATTTTGGAGTACATTCTGTGGGTAGTTCAATGAATGAAAAGCACTACATCATTATCAGTTGTTATTATTACTTAGCAACATTAAGCCCATAAATATAAATCGCAGTAGGGCATATGCTATCGCAGCACGCGATGTTAAATTATTTGTATTTTAGATCCAAAATGTCTGTATAAACTCTAAAATTAATTTTATTTTACATCCAGCAATGGTTGGATAGCGAAAACAGAAAAAGGGAGCACGTTCAAGGAGGTCGACCTCAGTGAAAAGGAGTGGGCCGACTACGATGAGAAACAGTCACAAACGGTCGGCGTCTATGAATTAAAATGGCAATTTCGAAGGATATAAGTTAATATTATAATAATATATATATAAACATGGGTAAATAAACTTTGTTTTTATATTATTTTATACATTTCTTAATTTATTCTAGTATTTATATGCATGTTTATATTATGCGTACATCTCGGTCAACGAGTCTGATAATTAACAAAAGTACAACATGCGGGGTTTATTTAGGATATGGCAACACTAAGTATGTTACGACGTTACACCTTAAGGACCTACTAGTATATACATACATCTGAATAAAAAGTGGTTATACAGCCGTATTTACTATGGCAAAATCCAAAACTGTAGGCGTTATCTTGAAGTATTGATAAAATAAATTGCTTAAAGCAGATAACCCTATATCATCTAGGAAATACAATTCCTAAAGTTGCCCGTTTCCTCAGACCTTTGAGGAAATAAAATTTAACGGAAAATCACATCATAAAATTTCTAGGGATAACTTGGCACTGCCATATTCTACGTTAAGTTTTTTTGGAAAGCCACATTTTTACTTTAACAGGGTAAAGTCTGAATCTTCGGTGGAACGAGCCAGAAATTTCTGGCCTAAGCTCTGCCATATGATGCATTTTTCATAAATTAGGAGATTGAAAAGAACTTCATTTTGCAGAGGTATGACGCATCGTGGGGCTGGCCACCACTCCATGGCTTTTGCTTGTTAATCCACTACTGGTAAGCGGTCAAAGCTGATGATGAGATTAGAGTTTAGCAACATTTTATACAAACACTCGTTTAAATATAAAGCCGTATTATCTTGTAACTATTAGGTTACTCATTTATTGCAAAGATGTATCATCAGTTTTATTTTTTCAAATAGGAGTGAATCAAACTAGCAACGTACTTATACGTTATGTATCAACAGAAAACACGTTCACTGTGATTTTCATCTTCATGATTATTGTTAATGTTCTTATCAGTAACATCATCGGACAAAGTGCGTTATCTAATTTCTTAGCACATTGTTTCAAGCAGATAAATTTGTAGCCGTTTGTTTTGTTAATCTTCAAGCGACGGCCTCCTCTGGCAGCTATATTCAATAGCTGCTAATATCACCACAAAACATAATATTTACTCATGCCTATATGCATTCGTCTTACATAGTAATAAAACATCGTTGTTATTAAGAAAATATGTTAATTATGCTTTAACAGAATATTGTTGGCCAGAAGCGGGCCGTCATTGGACTCAGGCGAACTCCGCTAGGGTTTAAATTTGCCATTAACTTTGGTTATTAATTACATGTTGATATTTGATATAAGTAAAACCAAGGTAATGAAAAACATTTCGTCATTGATCAGATGAGAAAGTATAGTAGCAGATGCCTCGTCTAATAGACGTCCATTTCGAGAACATACTCGCTCATTTTATCGATCAAGCTTCCATAGGTTCGTGCAGAGTGGGACCCACTAGGAGATGTTATATCACTTGAGATTTCTAACTGTTTACTTATCTAGCGCTATTGATAGTAACCTAGAGTTAGGACTGTTCAGCTTCGGTCGCTAGCGGAAATATGTACGGCAGTAGTGAACGAAAATCACATTTGCTTCAATTCGCCTGCTTCTTGTTCTCAGTGACTAACTATATTTTTCACGAAATCAAGCTCAAGTTTTTTTTTTTGAGAACACAATACTGTTACAAAAGGGCAAAAGCTTCATATTTTTAAATGTCAAAGTTGATTCCATCATCGTATAGCAACATTTTGTCTTGCTTTAGCATACATGAGCAGAAAATTAGATTTCTTTTTTGCTGTCGTGCATCCCGAAATATGCGAAGTTATTATTCGTATTTGCCTTTTTCTACGTTAGGTGTACATGTGACCCAGCATAGGTTACCTTGTAACTTAAGAATATTTTTACTAAACTAATCTTACTTTTTAATATCAATAAATCAATATGTATTATTATTACATTGAACTCTTTCTGTTTATATATATAAGAATCATATATGTACTAAACTAATCTTACTTTTTAACATCAATAAATCAATATGTATTATTATTACATTAAACTCTTTCTGTTTATATATATAAGAATCATATAAGGTCCCGCTTGCGCACTTCTTATACGAATGCTATAAAATCGGGACTCTGTTAATGGCTATGGTTATGTCTATTTATCTGTAGGTATATGTTTTTTTTAACTGGTAGGGTGTTTTTTTTACATTTTTTTCGTTATTTTTCATTCGGTGCCTTAACAAAGGTCGCTACCATCGAAGGTGTCCTCCTCTGTCCCATTGACTTCACCCTGGCCTAGTTCAACGCCCGATGAACTTTGGCTAGTTGACTCTTTGGCCTTTTCGGCATGGATGTTACGAAGCTGTCTCGCCACCTTAGCCATCTCGGTGTCCAAATGTTTAAGAAAGGGATGGTTCAAAGCGTGTACGATTAATTTAGGCTCACGCTCGTCGAAGCCCTGTGCAAAGAACAAGTGTTTTTTTTAAGTAATTTATTCCATGGATGCTTTTCAAAACGCTAAATTGTCACTTTTTTTCGCACCAGCTGTACTCAGTTCTTCTTCTCATTCAGCTCAATACACCTTCTATTAATTAATGAAAAAAAAAGCATACTTCTCAGGTTATCTAACATTTTGCACAATATTTTAGTGCTAGCGAGCCAGATAGACATGTAGGGTGTTAAATAAAGTTGTTGCTAATACAAACAACTTTATCTGTGCTTAACAGATAAATGCTGGTTTATGCAGGACTCATTAGACCAAATGAATCCGGGCTTGTAAGAAAAAAGTGGAACACCGTAGAATAGTAACTAGTCGTACGGAAAGCGCGTAATGGAACCTTTCGAAATGGTTCCAATCATAACTGTGAATATATGAAAAAATTAAAAAGTCTTAACCCTTCATTCACCTTCAATAGGGTAGACATGATATCGTATTGCTCCTGATCAAGCCATCCCGAGCCATCCCTGAGGGCTTTCTGCGCAGCGATTTCGTCTCCACGAGCTATCTGAATGAGTATCTGATAAACGACAAGACGTCCTGACAGATCACCGCTGGTTCCGTCTTTCTCGTAGCATTCGCGTTGCCGAAGAACCATATTCAAAGCATCATCGTAACTGCCACGCACAAAATTTGTTGAAAGTTACTGATAGTTACAAAGAAGGTTCTCCATGTTTGCTCTGATCTATGTAGATGCGGGCAGTGGTTCTCATTAAACGTTGTATATGCAAGAATGCTGTAGCACTCACAAAAGCGTTATTCTTATGACAACTATACTTACTCCTTGAGTTTAAGAGCGATTCGTAGAGCTGAATTATAAAACCCTCCGGCCTGTCGATTTTTTTCTTCCATGAGAGCAAGTTCCGCTGCTCGTTTGTAGAATGCGCGTGCGTCCTTCCAGTGTGGTTCATTTTGTTCTAATATTTTAGCCCCTTTTTCAAGGCATAGCGCCGCCGAATCCGGACTTCTGCAAGCCGATTTATCGATAAAATTATTATTAGGATCAAGTCTGGCTAGTTATAGCCACTTCTAGCCATTTGTTGCCCGATCTAATCGCACTAAAGTTTCAATTCTGTTTAATTTACGGGCTATTCACTGTTACTTTATTGTCTAAACACTAAAAATATCTCAGAAGGACTAAGCTGTTTCATCTGATCGTGCACTTGTTCTCTTACTGCTTAGTTTCAAATTACTCCATTCTTCACTAAGGGCTTTCCGATATTCTTCCTGTTGTTCCTTTCGGAGGCATTGCAGCTTGGTCAGTACTAAATAATTAGTTCGCAATTTTCAGTAATCCTAGGTGTTAACAAGTAATTTCTCAGGCATTCAAAAGCTTGGATTTGCCTTAGCACTTGAACCCTTACCATACATACCATTTTTAGTGGTGTACACCACAAACAACAACAAACCGTTTGCAGGACAGGCTTGTCAAAGGTAGAATAATGTTGAAATACTTAGAAACAATTCGTTTCTTGCAATTGCATTATTCAATATTAATATTTGTACTCTGTAAATAGTGTTTTTTGCAGTTTCGTGTATTTTGATCATACCACTGTATCACAGTTTTGAGCATATATATTCACCACAGCAGCGTCGCCGTCTACCACATAATTTAAGTGCTCGAAACAGTTTTTTTTTGCATTTGATAATTTCTTTTTGTATTTGAAATTTGAAGAAATTTATTGTCCCAAAAACGAGGTTTTCATCATATATATAGACATATGTATGCAGGCTTTATTCGTTTCATTTAATATCACTCAAAAAAATATGCTGCAAATCTAGTATGTTATATATGCGTAACTAACTGTAATGTTTTAGATTTATGAGTATGTGCTCATTATACATATTTATTGTATTTAAGACAGTTTTCCTTATGCAATCTAATATGGTATTGATTGCCTTTGTTGCCGTTCCAAAGCAACATCGTACATAGAGAGAGATTAGTCCATTTATCTATAAAGAAGAGAGGTCTAAATGTACACCTGTGCTGGACAAAGAGATTGCTAGCCCGTTCAAAGAGCGCTGACACCTGCGGGTAGTCTTTCATATCCCTCGAGGTTAGAGCAGCTGCCTCGACCTGTTTTCCAGCAGAGTAAAATGAGCCTTGTTTAACGAAACAATCGGCGGCCTAAAATCAGACGACGTTTTTTCGTTAATTAGAAGGGTTTCCACGATATAAATGCATACGTACAAATCGTTGTTATGATTTGTCATCGGATTTTTCAAACACCTATTTGTTCGATACATTCGTACTAGCTACTTTATTTCAATAAAATATTGTCAAATTATATTCAAATTTTTTTAATCGGGCGAGGAAAACTTTCACCTTATACAGTAACAAATGTTATTTCAAAAACGATAAAAACACTTCTACTTTTGCCTGAAAACGTTCGGCAGTATAATAGTATTTAATTACTATCTCAGTTCACAACACCCGACCATACTATCTCTAAAAGCTACCAGTTTATTCACCATTCCTATATTCACTGTATACCTTCAGCAAAGCATCTCGCTGTTTTTCGTGTTGGCCACGAAGCAATTGCGCAGCTCTCTGATAACAATCAGCAGCCAGCTCGAAATTCGGCTGCCATTTAAAGAACGATGTCTTCAGATGCTTTTCCGCGTCTGCAAAACACGCTGCGATTTCCGCCTCCTTACTCATTGTGACAAATTGACTATCTGGGGTGTAGAATAAGATACAGCGAAAACAGAATTAAGTATATTAAACGCGTTGTTAGCGTCGCGATTTATGCTGCCTATGCTATGCCATAACATTCTGGACTACAGGTATCGACATGAATCTTCATGCAAAAAAGTACTGAGTCATTAAGGTGAAGGTTTCAGGATATAAGGAGCAAGGCTTTAAATCTTTTAGATAGTTTAAAAACTACATTTCCCCATCAGATGTGCGCTTATATTAAATGTGGAACCGCGTATTCGCACAAGCTCAAGCAAACTCAAAACATATGTAGCAAGTTCTGCCTATTAGATTCTGCTAAATCCACAGACGAAAACGAACGTACTCTTTGCGTTCTAAGCTACTATTGTTTACGTACGATCTCGTGTGTACTATAGTACAGTCGATCATGATGTATATTGTAGTCATTGGCTAAGGCAAACTTCGAATATTCAATCTGAGTGAACAACTAGGGCATGCCAAACATCTCACATATAAGCGCAAAATACAACGTATAGTACAGAGGTTCCTTTATTGTCCCAGTGTTGTATTTTTTATCTGCTTACACGCTCCGCGAACTCAAAGCTTCTGTAGCTCAAGCTTCTAGCGAGGTGCCTCGCAAATAATAAAGTTGTGTGAGTTCGAATACTGCATCATACAGAAAGAGATGTAAACAGTTTATGTCTATTGGTCAGCCTTTGGTTGCAAACCGAGTATTGGCGACGTCAGATTAATTAAAAGACGATAGATGTATAGAACGGCAACTTTGCCCCTATGGATTATGCTGCTCGTTTTCGAAATAATCAACTACTTATTCCGACCAAAAGCATAAATCGTTTTCCACTATTCTTACCGCAGCAACACCAGAGTAGTAGTTCACACTTAACACTGTAGATACTTATAGATGGTTGCAGTTACTTTGTCAAATATTCGGCGGCGCCATGTTGCTGCGGAGTCTTGCTTATTTACAGCGAGCAAAATGGATCTAGTCTCCTCTTGAATGACGTTTATGGGAAGCTTATTTAAATAATCGATATAAAATGAAAAGTTTTTATGTCAAACAGGTTCGTTCAAGTGCACTGGGCAACTGAATAATAAAGAACGTCTGTACAAAACTCGGATAAGTTTCTTATTCTTTATAAGCCGAAGGTGATGCGATATTTTTATTTGTTCTGCATCTAGCTTGTCTGTGCGCTGAGGGTTTGTACTTCGATCGGGGTCACTGTGAACATAAGTAGCTTTTAGTGCAAAACTATGACGACCGAAGAAATAAAAATCGTGAAGGACCCGTTCCCCTCGCCAGTTGGGTTTGAAAAGTAAGTAACAGGCTTTGTGTCACTCAAAGAGTACCCTTATAAGGAGAAAGAGATTCTGCCCTTATTTTTGCAAGGGATACGAGCACTAGTACGATTACTGATGAGGTATTGTTTAGAGCAAGAAAATTTCGTTTTTTAAAGGTGCGACGCACAAGCAATGAGTTTTCTTTCCGTTATCATACAAACAGACTTTGAAATCCCTTGCATGTTAGTATGCGGGCGAAAGTCAATTTCTGTCAGGTACCTATATTTCGTGACCAAACAACAAAACGCTTTTACCAACGTTGACTTTCGAAAGATCCCCGTAAGATCAAATGTGTGTAGTGTACATAAAGATCTGCAGTTCTGAAAAGCAAACTCGATTATTGGCGTATCCATAAATAAAAGGCCGTCTTTTCCACTTAAAACTTAAAGGTGTATGAATTAAACAAAAAGTGGTAAAAAAAATTACTTTCTAAATCTGTGAAACCAACATTTTTGCTGGAGTTGAGCACATAATAATATTACTCAGCCGCTACCGCGGTAGCTTGTCGGTCATTCAATGTAATGACGACAAGCCACAACAATGTTTGAAAGTTCCAGTGTTGGGGGTTTCTAGATTAAGTCCTGCTGTCGATATATACATGTGCAGGATTCGAAGATGCAGGAATCGATTCAAGGGTTACAAGCTGATTATAGGATGGACGTCAAGGAGGCACCTGTTACTATGAATTCCATATAAATGGAAAAAAAGACGGCAGCAAGTTGGAATGTTTCGTATACATTATGTCTGTGTATTCATCTTCTCTTGCTGATTATAGATGGATTGCACGGTTGCGGAAATACCGATTTAAGGAAAAAAAGCCATCGTATTACGACTCACCTGCTGACAAAGATCTTTTAAAGAAGAGCGTCATACTTGGAAGAAGTGCTTTGGCTACTAGTGCATATATCGGTTTATGCGATGCGTTTTTAATTCGCGAATACACGCAGGTACGTAGGGAAGTACACGTAGTTCTGCAAGGTAGCAGTCCTACCGACCGTGCGGATACGTGATTTATGAATTTATGAGATACTCGCGAAAATTATGTTCAAGATTAGTTTATATGTTTTCGTCTTAGAGGGCCGAAATCAGCTCTGGTATTTCAACATGTTTATCTAATTTATTAAACGCCGATTGCGTAAAAAGATTATCGCTTTTAGCTTCTTGTTGAGTTTTGACTATAATGATGGCGGTTATTAATATTGTTGTTAATTATATTGAGCGTTGTTACGATTGGCCTATTCTTTTTTCTGTCATTTCTAGTAAGTAAATATCTGAAAGGTCTATATTGTGACCAATTACATGTAATACTTCGCCAATTATATATTTTCATGTAGGCTGAATTGATCCCATAAAAGCACGCTGTTTTGTTGACGTTTATTTTTATTCAAATGAAATTCTAATATTATAAGAGGAGAGCACAGCCGTGCAGATCAATGTTATCGTACATACGCCAATCGTTTTTTTCTAAAAAAGGTAGGTCTTTATAGCAGACATTTTGTGGTATTCACGATGCCATTTTATACACTTAACGTAGAGGAAAAGGATGTGTTTTCTATGCTCTTTCGAATCAACTTTGAGTCGCATGCACAATTAAAGCTTGTCCTAACATAGCTTCGGTATATAATGTACGAAGTGTTTTTTTCCTGAAATTCTGTTGAATCATTTAGTCTTTTAGCTATTTAGTAATATTAATGAGTTCATTGTTGTAGCAATAATCGAAGAATTTATATATTCCGAACATCTTAGGTGCTTCCGATCCTTTGGCGAGTTGCGTACTGGGGTGTACCAACCTTCGGTTCGTTCGGAGCTTTCATCCTCGGTAGGTTGGCGCTTTGGGTAACGATAGGAGCGCTGTTACCTTTATTCATTAACTATGAAAAACTTACTCTCTTATATTTAAGAACCAAGCGTATTAAGATCATGCCATGTCGAGTGACAGTAGCATTGCTATAGCCTGAGTTGGAATTGATGACGATGTAGTAATTGTTGCTGTCACTGTTTTTGTGATTGTTCTTATAGGGAACGCACTGGCTGTAAAAGCGAACGGCGGTAGAGACATGCCTGCATGTCACATTGCAGGTGCCTTAACCTGGAGTGCAGTGTGGGCAAGGTTCTTCAGGAGTCCTTCGTTATGTTGGGTAGTTGGAGCACCACTAGCCGCCCTGATGTTCTATACCAAGGTTAGATGTCGTGTTCTTTCTATAATGCTATAATAGGTTAAGCTAATCGTTGAAGAGTACAATACGCACTTATCTTTTTAAACTGTGAAAAAGAAAATTGCCTTTGCTGATCAAAAAAGTAGGAGATATGCTATATTTCTTTTTAAGCCTTTTTTCATTCAAGATTTCAAGAGTGATCATGTACTCCTGGATATGGCAACCAATTATTCCTTGTGCAGCCCCTTACATGTTACCGCAAATTATGTTACAAAATGACATCTACCTATAACTATTTATCTTGATTACTTTCAACTGCGAAACTGTTTACTTCTTTGTTAGTTAATATCTATTTCCTTATAGGCTAGAAGACGGTTTTGTGATATGGAAGAAATCTGAGACAGCCTTTTCTCAACCGCTTTTATTATTACGCAGTAATATGTTGAAAAGTCGTTGATCAGAGTTGTTGTGTTTGCTACACGGTATCCACAACCACATATCAAGGAGGAAGCAGATGTGCGCGAAAAGCAATAAAAAATAGTTGCATATTTCGCAGTTTAGGTTTACGATAGGTATACTAAGCTAATTACTAATACTAATTAAAACGCTTCTGTAAAAAAAAGAGTAATGTACTATTATAATAATTATGTTATTATTATTATTTAATTTAAAAATTTGATTGTTTCAGCACGCGCGTGATAAAGGTCATATCTATAACTTCTTAGTTGGGGCGCCTGAAGTAACGACCTACTACGTAACAGATACTCCATATGAAATTCAGAAACTTAACTTGTCATTTCGGACTTACAACGCAGAGAAATATACGGAAGAAATTTAGAAGTTAGCTACTCTGTCTGTGCATGAAATGAACGAGCTTGTTCCATGCTAATGCGCTGATAAATGTCAATGTTTCTTGGCAGAAGACAGAGCTAATACGAATCAACAATTAAAACAGTCTTCAGTAGTTATAATGTCAATTGCATAGTTTAAGCGAGGTTAACCGCGAGGAAAGGTAGCATGAATAAATGGTGTTTTATTTAGCCCCACTGATTGCTTTTTAATTTATCTACAAATTATGGCAGGTAGGTAGCAAGGCATATCAATCGTGCAATTCTGGTTAATGAAACAAGCGTTCAAGTGCAGTTCATAAGGGAACTTGTCAATCATGCGCTATTTATCTCTGAATATAGCGAAAAATATGTCAGTGATTATGATTGATTTTTAGGTGCTTGTTTGTTTGTATTTTGTTGACGTCTTAGCTCTTTTTATTATAGCGAACCGCCAGCTTAGAATGAGCTGTCATAGGAATTCTAAAAATATAGATAGCTCGAAGTTTTTGAAAAACATCGAGTTCTAGAGAAGTGTAAAATTTTTAAAAAATTATGAAGAATCTATTGGCTATTTATTATACCCTAGGTAGCTTACGCTTGAATAACCGCCAAAGAACGAATTAGGAAAAAATATTTCTATATTGTAAAATGAGAGAGCAACTTTGGTCTAAAAATACTTCTATACGATAGATAATTAGATTAGATCATATTTAATAAATAGGTAATGGAAAAATAATAAAACCTAGATACAACAGGTAATAGATATTAGTAATGATTCAGATGCCCAAAGAATATACCCAGTCTCTTATTCAGTACATGGTTGAACGTCTTATGGAGATTCTAGCTGTAGATCGTTAAGGTTATGGAGATTTGTAAAAGCCTATGCCTTATGCAGCGCTGGTGAGTCGGATTGAGTAGATCAAACGCTTCTCCGTTGCAGTGACTCTACAAGGAACCAGTGAAGCACACGGAGATACTGGAAGAAAGGCGCCAGTGAAGAGCATTATAGAAGAAATGTTGAATTCGGCAGAATAATAAAGAGCAACAAGCAGGTTTTTCAAGGGGATGATGTGACAAAGGGAATAGCTATGAAAGCGATTTTTTTTTATCTATCCGGAACAGGTAATGAGAACAAACTAGTGAATAGAATATAGGTTGGCAAGCTACTGTAAACAGTTTCCAATAGAGGGTAAGCTACCAACGCCCAGCGTTTTAGCGGGTGCGAGTCCTATAGTATCAAGCAAATACTTCAGACGTAAAGATTGGCCTTCAGATAAACATTTAGCCCTTAGCCTTGTTAAAGAGGCAGTTCGAAGCCGGACATAGACATTTCGTATCATGCTGGGAATCAGCCGTCTAAGGATTGTTTAACGGCAGTACCGGATGTAAAGTTCGAAATATCTATTGGATTTCTAAGTGGTACTGCGCCGGATGCTGTATCTGCGCGCGCATATGTACGTTCGTGATAGTCATTCAGTTGTTGAAAACTACTATACGCGCCGTTTATTGCCGTTATCGTAGACTCGATAATGCGTTCTAGCCAGTACCGCTAGAGTAATGTCACTTTAGATATGAAGGACTACGTATAGAGGAACTACACAAACTCTGTATAAAGAAATGCGTTTATATAAAAAAATTCAAAACTGGAAAATAAACCGATGGTCTTTGTCGTCTACCTAGTAATGTATTAGCGCTGGCAGCGGCTGTCTGCCAGACTATGGTGTGCATCTTTGGTTTTTGTTTTTTTGGGGATTTTTGTTAATTATTTTTTAAGGGCATGTGCACAAATGCTAGGGGCTTAGTTCGAGCAGTTTCCGGCCGGCTTTAGTTCTTCCCATAGTGTTCTCATGGAAAAATGGCGTCCTTTTTAGGGGCTCCATAGCGAGGGTGGTCATACTCGTCAAAAGCTTACGATTAGATAAGTTAGACTGTTTATACATGTTTTTAAACCTCAATTTAGTTTTTAATGGTGAAATAGGACTAACGGCAACGGGAACACCGCTTCTTCGTCACTCGCGAAAAAAGTTGAAAACAAAGCGCCACAGAATTTTCGTACAGTACTATGATAGTAGTTACGGACTTTGTCGTCTAGATGTGCTTTGTAGTTCAGTAGTGAAATTCGAGTCGCTGATAAGTGAACGGTTTATTTTTTAGCAGCGACGAAACTGCGCCACAGCCAAGCTGGGGCATCAGAATTTGAGTGTGGTGGTAGATATTGTTACTG
This sequence comes from Varroa jacobsoni, assembly GCF_002532875.2. Lineage (NCBI taxonomy): Eukaryota > Metazoa > Arthropoda > Arachnida > Mesostigmata > Varroidae > Varroa > Varroa jacobsoni. The sequence continues at coordinate 153,049 of NW_019214453.1, forward strand.
CAGGAAAGCTGATGCATAACAGTGCATGCTTCACAACTTCTGCGTGGGACGAGCATAGGCGAGGTAACTTTCTGCGGAATCTTGTTGGCGATGTGTTCTCCTAATAAAATTACCTTCTACTTTTACGTGGATGTCTACGTAGAAGTGGAGGGTAATTTTTTACGAAAGCACGCACTTAGCACAATGACAACGACGATTACCAGCGTTGTCGTAAATATAGAGCCACCCCATTGTGGAAATGTATACAAAAGTCTTAATCACATATTACAAGCAAACTATAAAACTCATGTGCCTTATCTAAATATTTGGTCTGTCTACCTTGGTTCCAAAAATTTACCTGAGAAATGCTAATATAACAGAGCATCGAGGGGGGAAGGGGGACACTTCACTCTAAGTTCCACAACTGACAAACAGATCTTGCAATTTGAATAAGCTGACAACTGAACGAACCCCGAAGCCCCCGACAATTGAAATTTGTTTTTTTTTTTAATGTGGGCTACAAATAAACATGTGATTTGTTTTGCGTTAAACAAGCAAAACTGCGATTAACAAAAAACTCGTCCGGCGAATTCTATTACCAAAAAATGCAATATAGATGTGATGAATAGACCTTTTGAAAAGACCTTGCTAAAATATGGTTTCTGAAAGAAGAAAATATATTAAGCATGAAAATATTATATAATAAATATAAATCGAGGATTGAGATAAGGAGATGATTGCCCGACATGGTGCACCACAAGCCCTCGATGAGATAGTGTAAGCAAGTGCCTGTTAGCCCTCGGATCTTTTGTAACTTCAAGAACCTTTATCTTCAAGACACAGAAAAAAGTTACAACCCGCAATGCCACAATCAATGGCCTATCAATCACAATCAAAGCTCGTCGTCCTCTTTTGTCACTTCTAGTACCTCGTACACTGTAAAAAAATAACACGCTTTTAAAATCGATAGTTTTTAGCAGCGTATGGATGCGGTATTTTGATTTTTGTAGCGGTTACATCTGGTATATTTGGCCTTCAGCTAATTTTGCGGCAGGGGTGAAGTGCTGAAGTAAGATAAAACCTTTTTACTACTCATGTTACGTGTCAAACTTACTTATTACATGATTCTGACCAAACAGCCTGATTTAATTCTTATTACTTGCGAAAGAAGAAAAAGGTGAACAGCTGATAACTAGACCTAAACAATATGAAACAATGAGCATCAACTGCGGTGTCTTCCATCCGGTTTCTTTATTCTATTAAGATGAGCCTGAGCGATACTCCTAATTGAAGCTATATATTATTGAAAACAATTAGACATTCTGAAGGAATCTAGGGATGCATGGGCCCATAACAAACAACCGTTCAAGGATATCAATGATCTTTGATCTGTGAGTTGGCAAAATTTTCTTTGGCTGTAAACGCAACAGTCGCGTTTTTTAGAACATTAGGCCTTTGCGGCGTGCAATTAATCATAGAGTTAAGTGGTCACAGTTGTAACTAAAGCGTTATAGTATATAGGAAAGAGCGTCATTATTTAAAAGGCCCCCTCAAGGCTACTAAAAACAAATGTTTGATCTCAAACACATTTTCCATACCGCCAAGGCAGCTTACATATGAACTTAATGGTATTGACAATTTATAAGTTTGTAATTTTCAAAACTAAATTTTACTCTATAAATTATTTGCAAAATGATCAAAAAATATCCATTCCCAAAGAACACATCTTAATTTACTTCACATGTATTCATTTATTCAAACGTTGGCAGCGAATATAATTAAAAACCCAGAACATTTGGTTCATGTTTATGCGAATTTCGTATACATTTCTAGCTTAAAAGATTTAGATAAATACTTCTTGAATGTTAACAGACTAATACTAACCACTTCTGCGTATTTCGCTTTTGTAAGATATCCGATTCTGATTTCGTTTTGCTTCCCGCCATAATTTGAACGTTTTGAAAGATTTCTTGTGTGCTCCGCCCGTAGGCTAATGTCATGTCTAGATGGTTGTCGTTAAAAGCAGCCGTCGCACAGATAGGAGCCTTTTCATTTGCTGTGTTAACCGCGTATGCATCGTGGCTGAGCACAGTTGCCGTTCAATAGGGCGAACTGGATGCTTTTGTTGTGTATGTGCTGATAAGTTGCAAATTTCATTAAAATTTTTACCGAGAAGGTATTGTTCTACGACGATGCCCGCGATCAAATTTTCATGAGGAGAATTGCCTATTGTTTCGCAAATAACCTTGTGCGATTGATTAGTCTTTCTGATAACATTCAATGTGTGGTTCTTCGTGGACTGTCGTTTCTTTTGCTGTAAATCCTTTGCTATAGTAAATCCGCATATCGTCATTACAGAATCTGATGAAAGAAGATAAAATGCAGTTCGTGACCACCGAGATATACGAGCCTGGATAGAGGGTATTGCGAGTTTTGAAGCGAAATCTGATGGTGAGTTACGCCACGTGTTTGGGCTGTGCATATCAATCCAAATAGTTATTTTTGTGAGGTCATTTTAAATTCCTATTTAAAAGCTTACGATTGTGTCCTATGATTAAAGAAATGCCTAAGAGCGGGGGCCCTTAAGACAGGTTAGTAACGCCTTTGCTTTTTAGGAAGTGATGGTTCTAACGCCTTTCGAGACGGGCAGTGCTGCAATGATCAATCTGATTATGAGATCTGAGGGCACCATTAATAGCTTCTTAGGGAGTCTTTGGTTTTGAATGTGTAAGAGTTAAAATGGGTATGATTGAATTCTAGGTATAAGCTATGGCGGTCATATATTCGGACTGACTGGAGATTGTGCAGTTGGCTAAGCCAAACTTCGAGAAATTGGTGGAGAAATTTAGTTGGTGACATGAGTACTATTTGGTGAGTAGATCAAAATAATTTTCAGTCAGTCTTAGTGTTCTTCCTCAGTGTTGTTCACAGTTAAAATTTTTCTAAGAGTATGAAAGCAGGCTGTTCAAATTCAAAGGGCATGAATGGACTGATTTTGTGGTCAGCTAGAGGTGCCTCGATGGAAGTAGAAAATCTGCGCCAAGCATAGTTTCTGGAGAACTTTTTTCTCATGGAGCTGATGTTTGGTTATAAAACGACTGCAGCAACTGAAAACTGCGTTGGGTCAGATTAGAAACACCAGCATCGTCTGTGCTAATGTCATGAAAGGTGAAAGGTCCAAACGTGTATTTTTGTGAAAACTAAGAACTGTTGAGTAAGCAATTGTGCTCACCTGTTCTGTGGAAAACGAGCCACATTGTAGAAAAAGCTATTGATTACAGTCATGAAGCAGTAATTGATGTTATTCGACGCCGAGATTGACGTTACAAATGTAATTAACCCTTTACGCAGAATGAATAATGGTTTAGTAATGAGACAGGCGCAGGGTATATAGTCTGCAAGTGTGCTCACCCCTGCTGTCTAGCGAACAAATCTAGAGTAATAATGGGTTCCCATTTTCAGGGTAGGCTTCATGAGAATCGGCAACGGTGCGCATACCCATCGAATGACTACTCAACGTTTCTTGTGGTAAATAGTGGTATCCATAAATTTTGTCGTTAAAATTTCTTTACATTAAGATCTTGTATTACGAATGATGACACCTGGTCCGTGTTTATGACTGGCAGTGATTAGGCTCTAACCATTCCTGAACGCATGAAGATACTTTTGAGCGAAGCAGCAGATTAGGCGTCTAAAGATTAATACATGTACCCATTTGTTTCAGAAATTATCAGATAACTGCCATATGCAAAAAGTTTGCGTTACACCGTCAACAGGTCAGTTGATAAGGAGTTCGGGCGGGTGGAGTTAGTCGTCAACTAAATCGTACACGTGAAATGATGTCATTAATAATCTGTCAATCCAATGAGTGGCTGTGATTAATCTCCAACTCTACCAACTCTGATCATGCGGTTATTCGATGACTTGTCACGTGGTCGCTCGGAAAGTATCTATAAAAATATTTATTTATTACAGGCGAGCACGGCGATTCTTTTAATTATTAGGAATGAGATCGCCTTTGACTCCGTAATTTATGTTGAAAATCCCAAGGTAAAGTAAAAATTGATTTTTTCGTCGTTGTTTTATCGATGGTGAGCTACAAGCCGATAGTCTTATAATAAAGGATGATTAGGTTCACTGTACAAACATTGATAGTAATATAGTCGAACATTTTGAGCTTGAGTCGAACATCGTGAGGAAAAACAAGGGACGTAATTCAGATTTCTCTGAAGATCTTTTCAGTATCTGATGTATGAAGCTTAACACTTTTCTGTCCCAAGTTGCAGTACACTACTACCAACTTACGAACTTTTCTTAGGAAACGATGTGCTTCGCCAGGACACTTCGGCACGGGGTAATCTATCTTATAGGTGGGTTTTTCATGTTTTACTACACCTAGATTATTTAGGATGATAACTCATGCACCACGCCGAGCATAGTGAGTGACAGAAATACGACATTAACTGACTCAAAAGAACTGTTGTACTTCATACCTCAGCTTCGTAGTAGTTAAAATAACTCAACCGTTTTACAGTTCTCCGAGCAAACTGGAATCGCGAAGATAAACTGCAATGGTTTTATGATGCAGAACATCTACGTTGATGGTAAGAAACCTTTCTTCCATTCTTGTGTGCATTACAGTGGCTTACTAATGTTATCATAGTTTATGATGAAGCATCTAAAGCCTGTAACCGACCCTAGAACCGCCGTGCCTGTACAAAGGCGGAACCCATCGGCGAGGGGTTGGAAAAGCCAGATAAACGCACATCGATGCTGTCTGAGTTTAGTTTCGCAGAACGCTAAATGTAGATTTTACGGTTTAGAGTTTTAGTCTGTAGCAAGTCATTGTATTGTTGATGATAGCTGGTAAACGCAAGTTTTTGATGATCGTTTCAGGCAGACACAACCGGTGGAAAATGAATTCATGTCTCGCTGTAAGTTTGATTTAAATTCATTCAGTTTATCGTAAGAGTATGATGATATTGATTACCGCCCCAGGCTGAGTCCCTCGTGAATGATCGGTTTTGTTACTGAATCCAGTTACACTACGAGTGATAACCGTGCTCTATAGCAAGCTCATAGTAAGTGAAGTCTTGGCTATTCTGTTTTTACAGGAAACTGTAGGTTGGGGAACGGGTTATCAAGCTGTAGGATACTACTGGACGAATTTACTCTGCTCTACTGCTATTGCGTGTAAGTTCCATTTTTTACGGTTGTATCACAAGTCATAATATGAATATCGCCGTATGGGTGTGAGTAGGTTCTCTCCAGAGAAGAGGCTTCTAATAAACCCGATCGGTAATAAAAACTCGGTCCATGGTTACCTGGTGGGGGCTATCCCTCACTGGGACTAGGTGACATGCGGAACAATTTAGTACCCTCAATTTTTTTTGTTATTAAATTGAATAGTTGTTGCGAAGAAGTTGCGCAGATCTCTTCGATGCTTATGATGAAAAATACAACATTCAGACTAGAGTCGCTGAACAAACGTTGATGCTAAACGACTTTCTGAAAATATAGGAATCAGGAACTGTGTGAAACGTCGTACATTTATTACTAGAGCTAGTTTCTCATTGTGTTAAACGTCCTACATTTATTACGGAGTTAATTTCTCATTACAGGTAATAGCTACCATGGATGTGGCCGAGCTGGGCTGACTGCGGGTTCCCTCAGATGTAAACGTATTGGTAGAGGAATGTGAATGTACTAGCAGAGTATCTGTAAGTTGCCGGTCTCTCAATTTATTAAGGCAATATAGTGAAATTTCCTCCAGAAAAGGAATAGGGGTGACAAAAGTAAATATACTTCAGCGTACTTTATTATTATTAAGTATTAAGTTTACTTAACATTTTTCAGGTCTCGTATCTGGAACTGAAAAAGCCTATCCACGACATCCGAGGACTTGGTTTTTTAAGGTATGTAATTGACCTATTTATTACTCATATCTATGACATATGTGATGCCTATACATCTTTCGGGTCCTAATTACTTTGCGGACAACATAATCCCTTCTGATATGAAAACGAAAGATACTAGTAGTTATATGAAGCGCGCGCTTTAATCCTCTGATTGTTTACATGCTTTGCTCTAGGTGCTTTCTCGCCATCCGTTCGAGTGCCTATCCGACTCTTCGTTATCATTCAACGCAATTAGTATGTGTACATTACCGCCAAGCTTATCGTGTCAAACCCGTTTGCTTTTCTATTACCAAAGCATTCAAGGCACTTCCAGCAGTGCTTCGTTCCTTTAACAAGCAAACCGGGTAGTGCATTGTGTTAATATCGTGCTTTTGGTGTGTACGGACGGTAAGAATTTCGAGACAGACGGGAGAGCCTTGGGAAATTTCTCGTAAGGACTACCGACAACTCCCCGCCGTGCTGCGGATCTTTGCCGGTTTTTGGGAAACTTTATTGAAACACGTGAAACAAAAGGGCGTGCGTTCGTGGATTCATGCATTCGTACCGCCTCACAGATCGCTATCTATCGCGCAAACTATCTATATTGCCTCAACGTCCATATTCACCAAGGTTCATGTTGCGTGTCACTTCGAAAGTTTCAGAAAACGTTTCTGGACGTCAAATTGATGATTGACACATGCGCAACTGACAGAGCGGATCATACGTACTTCACAAAGGGCTTTGTTCAGAGGTCTAATCGTCACCGATGAGTAGGTGAGTAATTAACAGAACTTCGTGTAATGACTTTAGTGATGATTCATCAAGACGGGACCGATAATTTTGTGGACAACTTACCCACCTGAGCCATAGTCAATGAAATGTTGATTCAGAATGAAATATTTCAAGAATTCTAACTATTACTTCTTAAGTCTCCTGATTTCAGATATTATGGCACATGATTGTTGATTAGGTGCTGTACTAGGAAAGGTATTATGGCACATGATGGTTGATTAGGTGCTGTACTAGGAAAGGTAAGCATTGCGCTTAACTTAATTGTAACGTACGACACCTCTTATGACGAAGAACTCACTCCGAAATATCATGTGGACCCACATACCTACATTATCTGAAAAAGCCGGTTTTCAAGTTCATGGTGGTTTATAGTGTATACGTACAAAGTTTTGGTACTTACAGGTGTTGCAACTCAGAAAATGAAGTCAGCGCCATTTTTTGAGGTAAGTTCGATTTTCTAGAAAAATCATTTTTCATTGATTTGTCGTAATGATGATTCACCTAGCTCACTCTGAAACTAACAATGTAGATCTTCACACCTACATTATCTGAAACAAAGCGGTTTTCTGCAAACATTCTGTGCGAATTTCAACCGATCACATAGTAACATGTTATTCCTCCTGGTATTTCTCGACAGGTTCATCTAAAGACCGAGGTGCTCTCCGAATTTATAACTACAATGTATTTTTAAGGTGAGGAAGTTTCCAAAATCCCGTTAAGAAGCATTGCACAACGGCCTCTACAGGGCTGGTAGTAGCACTTAACGGGTAACAAGGTACTCGCCCCGTACCAAGCCTGGGATTCATGTGGTCGTTGGGCATGTCTGGCGGCGGATAAAATTGGCGTAAAATTGAATAGTGTAAAACGCACTATTGTGTTGCAGGGCGGTCTTCTGTTATGAATGGTCCTGTGTCAAAAAGAGTGCTAGATAAAGTCGGGTTGTTCTGGCATGTGTTCGAAAAACCCTTCCGATTCATCATGAAACGGAATGTACAAACGATCGCATATATGCGCTGAAATGAAAGTATTGATCTTGCTGTCTGAAAGATTAAGCTGAAACGCGCCAGTTGTCCTACTACGCATCTTGCTTACCCCAGATTAAGGCAATTATGCGTGGTCTGGAAAATTACATGGTGCCACATGAATAACCGTCTAGAGTCAGCTGATAAGACTGCAAAGTCTCTATCGTGTTACTGGCGGCCGACAGTTTTATTCCTTATTTAGCTGCAAAACCATAAAATTGAATTAGAACTAATTGCACGTTTTACTCGGTTTCGGTATCGTTTACAGGGTTTTGCAGAAGTGGTGTTTCACAGCATCGGACCCTACAGGCGCTTAACCGAGGACCCGTATCGAAAAAAACTTTCATCGGACCCTACAGGCGCTTAACCGAGGACTCGTATCGAAAAAAACTTGTGACTGTAAACAATAAATCGTCAAACAAATTATTCTGAAAATACCTGGAAAATGAATACTTAGCGGTGAAGCTTTATTTTCTTGAGGCCATACTTCTGCGAAAATTTATCAGCGGAAGAATTAAGCAAGGTCTTGATGAAGTGAATAATCGTAGGTGAATGGTGCGGGCAAGAAGGGAGTTTGATTTTACATCGTAGACCAACGATAAGGTGGAAACGATTGTTTAGGAACTTAGTCGCGATCGAGAAAATAAAGCAACAAATACAATCCACTTGTTCGTTCGACAACCGAAGCACACACTTTACCTTAGTCTAGTAATGACTAAGGAATATCCAAAATTGGCTTTCCGTGAGCCATGTAGTGCCTTTCTTGGGACACGACTGGTGGGCGAGTATTGTGTTCTAGTTAATCGATAATGGCATATGTTCGGTGTATATGGCTGTTCGTAAGCTGCCAAAGCGTTAATAAAATTCATTAGAATTAGCCCAGCTAATGCAGTCTTTATTCGAAATCTGTTTATATGTTTGTTGGTATCAGGAACGGCATCCCGTAGGTAACATTTCTCTTGTGCGGAATTCTCTCTGTCCTTACGACTACACTGTAAATAAACCGTTTTTGCGTGCCTAGTACAAGTAGGTAGCGGAAATAACTCGTTCACGCACTTCCTCTTATAACCAGATGCACCAAAATACACATGCGTACAACTGATGTAAAATGTCACTTGGTTCAGTGCCAATATAGAATTGTGACCTTGTTTTCGCTAAGCAATCCCACTTATGCAATCAAGTATCACCAGCTTGCTCGTAACGAGAAACGAGAGTGGGAATTTGTAAGGTAAATGTCGCGCGATAGTCTTGAATCTGGGACTCCTTTTTACATACATCGTACGGAGTTCTTCAATTTAAATATCGAATATCTTAAGTGCCTAAAAGTGCCTAAATAAGAACAAGCACTATTCATATTTTTCCGGTCTCAAAATCGTTCCCAAAGAAAGAAATGCGCTAAAGAAATTCTTATTGCATTAAAAATCCAAATTATGATAACACATACATCGAATTTCTTTGCATCTGTAGGGCTTCATTACTACATCGAAAACAATATTTTATGAAGATCACTACTCTGGCTTTTATTGCATGGCAATTTTTCTATCCACTCGAAGGTCAAATGACTTCACGCTATTTATTTTCATTATATTTACTTAGATAACATTTTATTAACATGCTGCTCCTTTCGCTCCTGATCTTCTTCCTCGCTACTGTATGTTTCCACTATTTTCAACATGTGCTTTTATGTTAACATTCTTTCGTTTGATTTCGCTCAAGTGAAAACTGCAATTAGTTAATTTTAATATTTTCTTTTGGCTTGTACTTGTATTCTACAGGTATGTGGTACGTCATGTTACCGTAGTTCCATTGATAATTTAGATCATATGGACTGCAATGCACATATAATTGATCAATCCCTTCATTCATGTGGTAGTCAGGGGGAGCGGTCTTGTAAATTTTCTCCCCATAGAATGTGCCGACCTAAAAAACAGAAAAGGCAATGCTTAGTTTATAGATTTTGTTTTATCACTGAGCATATATTTAGATATATGCTAATGCTTTCCATTCATTTGACAATAAAAAAATATAAATGTAATGTGGCGGAAAAGGTTTCATACTAATTGACTCAATGTTTGTGGCTACACTGAAATAAAAAAAATGCATGTACTTGGTAGACGCATCAAGCTGCTTTAACTACCATTCGAATGTTAATGGTTGGTTGGTTAGTTTTTTTGGTTGCTGATATTAAGGGAACGCGCATCCGTTTCAGCAGATAGTCATATTTAGGATCAATACGATGATTTGACGGACATTCTTCCTCTCTTAGTTTCGTTTAGATTACTTTGGCTGACAGATCTATTCGTTGGCACAGATTATATGACACGTAGTGTCCCGTGTGCAATATGTTTCTATACAGAGCGTCGGCAAAGGTCACTGTGCGTAGAGTACCTTCTTTGAGCTCTCCTTACGATTCTACGAGTAACTTTGTTCGCAAATGCGATGATTTTTTTAGTGAATCTGATGCAAGCAATGTTTTTTGAAATACAACAATTACCTTACGTCCGAATCTATAAGTTCACATTATGGTATAAAAATGTTCACAGCCTAGTCACTATGAAAGTAATCGATTGCACAATTTGGCTCTTCAATGTATCTATAAACGATATTACCCACAATTGACATGGACTATCGATATCCAAAACGAACCCAAATGTTGCTATCTCTGAGGTAAATTAGAGGAAAGCAAATCCTTTTAATAACGCTACATAGGCCGCGTTTGTAGCTTGTAGTGCTCTCTGTTATGCTATAGGGTAGTATGCTATTACGTACTTCCCATTCGGGCACATCCTTCATGATTAGCTTCTCTTCTTCGTAGTTCTTGCGTATGTGCTTCAAATAGGCACGATCCCTTTCAGCGACTAGGAACGGCTGAAGGGACACAAACACGTCGTTCGTTTCCAGGTTCCAAAGTCTTAGTCTGTCTCTGTTTTTAAGATACTCTTTGTACATGATCAAAGTGGCTAGTAGAGAGCCTCCAATCATATACGGGCTTTTGAAGTAGCTTCTAGGGAGGATACGCTCAATGCTGATCTTGGCGTAGCCCCCTGGTGGGGGCATATCCTGCTTGTAGCGTGTCTGAGCCATTGCTTTCCGATCTCAAAAAATCAACACCAGCTTTTTATTTTTGTAGTTGCTCTCTACACAAAGCAAACACACTTGACGGGAGTTCGCAGTAAGCGCCAGCTACAAGGGCACTGCGGTGATAAACAGTTGGTGGTAATTTCGAAACCACTAAAAGTATTTACAAACAAACGGCGCCTGAGTCTGCGGACGATTTTGAGGCCCTATGACGCAATATCCAGTTCGTACCTCTATGTTGAACCTTCATTTCAATGTATTTATTGTACCTATTATGATTCGGCAATGACCCTAATTTTACCAAAATTTTGAGTGAAATGTGATTTGATTTTCTGTTGCTTAAAAACACACTGTAAGCGAAGTTTCAATTGTCAGTCTTTTAACAGAAGTAATAGTTTTGGAAAAATTATTTTTTGTAAAACAACAATTGCTGTTTCTTTTCTGGAAACACACGTCTTGTTTCCGAATTTTTCAACCTATAGGTTAAAATAATACTTCGAACACTTCTTCGATTTTTTATATTAAAATTCTTCTGGCATCACAACTGGCATCGAAAACTGTTGCTACAAAGTAACACTCCAGTCTTATCTGAAGCCTTTTTATGATCCTTCTCTATACCGAAACCCGATTTAAAACAAGTAAGGACCACTCAAAAATAGTTTAAAAAGTTCCTAGTTTTAAAAATTGTGTAATGGACTATATCCAAAAACAGCACAAGACCGATTTGCTTTGTTGAAGAAAGCATTTTTCCTGTCAATACCCATTATGTCGTTGGTTCTATACGCTTTGTTAGCATTGCGTATGTCTGTACTGAATGTTTTGATCACTTTAGGAGGCGGAAAGTATTTTGCATAATGCGGGCGGATATAGCACCAGTCCCAACGCAAATTTGCAGAGTTTTAAATTACAGAAAGAAACAGCTAAAAGTTATTATATGTCGTGAAATAGACGGCAAAAATAAAAGAGAGTACACTAAGGCTAAGTTTTTTTTGTTTATTCATAATTTCAATGATAATGTTCAAGTTTAGGCTGCGTAGAGCACACAGCGGCATATTAAATCAAACCTAAATCTGTCGTGTAATGCCCTAAATATTTTTACAGTGTGACTAGAAAATCAGATTATACGAAAAAATATTGCTTCAAGTTCCCTCATGAAAGAGGTGTGAATGCGTGCCCATCCTTCTTTTTGGTAGTATTCGTATCTCTTCTATTCAAACTAGGTATTGATTCTTAATTTTTGTCTTCATGGCTGTTTTACAGCAATCCAGTAAGTTGAATTTTTGACCAAGAGCGGAGAGTTTCGAGCATATTAATGGGCATCGAACGTTCTACAGACAAGCCGCTATGTTAGCATCACAGAAAGTAGAAATGCTTTGAACCAGAACTTACAGTAACTGGGATGTACTATGTTAGTCTCGGACTTCCGTATTGGCATATTCTGGCTTGAACTATAACATAGAGCAGAATTGGATAACAAGCTTTTCTGTCAACCTTGCAAAATAATCTCAGGACATGCTTGCGATTTATAGCTCATGCGATATCGTAGATGTTCAAAACCCAGCCCATCACTGTTTCAAAATCTTCCCGGAAGTAGAAATCCACATACAAAAGGCTTTAAAAAACTTTTCTTTGTTTTGTATCTGCTCATTATTGCACAAGCTATATGTATGTCTGAATGAGCTGGTAGAATCTTCGGAACCGCCTCGTTACCAGCCAACGTTATTAAGTTTTCAATATAACTGTGATCATTTTTCTCAAGACTAGTATTGCGTTTGACCAAACATTGGCAACTACGAAATTCCCTGAAATTTAATGTTTAACAAAACTGTTTCCGCAAGCTTGTAAAAAGAATAAGTTGGGTTTCGCCTTGAATAAAGGACTATAAACATTGTTGTATATTTCCTGAACTACATTACTGTCTGTTCTAAACGGGACACTTTCAGCTTTATGTGAGCTGGACGCGCAAACGAATGCCTTATCGCCTTGACTATCACCTATTATTATTTGATTTTTTTTCGCAGATTTCTTGAGAACTATATTTTGTCGGCCTGCATATTCTCATGTATATTCACTCCGAAACAAAAAATCGCAAATAGCACGTTTTCGAGTCGCTTAACGTCTCGCTAGGCTTCTGGCCTATTGCTGGAATTATTATCAAATCCGAAGTTTTTAATAACAGCACACAATCCACGTTTGGTCTTCGTCATTAGATAGACATTGTCACTTCTGATGAAAACTCAAGCTGTATTCACTGTCATTTCTTGAGTTTCCTTTCTATTTAATTTTTCTATTTATGTATTCCTGATTACGGTTTCGTTAGGATTTTCCTTCTCGTCTCGCTGTTTGGTTCCTTTTCTGTTGCCCCTTAGACAGCAAAAGTACTGAAACAAAATTCTGCAGTACCCAACGCAGATGAAGGATAATTAATTCTATAATCGTTGCGCATTTTTTTTTAAATGCGTTATATCTGATTTTTGTATTATTTTCATAATTTTTTTTCATTCATTTGACTATCGTTTTGAGATAAATACACTAGCGTATGCGATACTGTAGCTAAACGGCTATTAAGTTTTCGCGATACCAAATAAATATAGATAATTTGGAGATAGGTTTGTCAGCTAACGAACCAAGACTAGTCTGTAATGTGAATTATGTTTGTTAGAATAGTAAACGTCTTTTTTATATGCAGTCAAGTACAAGGGAAGTATCCCCTAAATGAACTTATATTTAAATTCATCTGCTTTCCGTAATCAACAAGAATATGCAATATTAGTTGTGGCCCTAAGGAGCGGAGAAACAAATGTTGTATTGAGAGTGTTCTCCGTAGCTAAGCGTTCGTAAGTAGCATTGGTTGCAGAAATGGCTATTCCTTTTAATATAGAAGTTTCTGCGAGCTCCTGCAAAAATTAAAATAAGGCAAAGCTAAGGAAATCATAATGTTGCATGCGTAACAATATGAATCTGTTATATTCATACGCAAAAGAACATACACGTAGCCATTTTTCAAACCTAGTAGTACTTACCCTATCTAATTTAATAATAATAGTTCCGACCTAATCAAATTACTAGGCATAAGTATTTGTTTCTACTTCGTAATGAGGACAAAACCAAAGCATATTAAACTTATGTTGGTGTTGCAGATAAAATGTAAGTTGTGTTGCTTAGTTGTTAAATGTTCATAAGTTTGCCCCTAGCAACAACTATTAGCGGCATCCGAGTTCATTCTACTACTTAGCTAATAGCCTTATTACGAGTTACCAAGGCGGTCTTTTTAACATACACAAACATGAAATAGATATGCTCCTGGCATTTAATGAATACCGTGTTTTTATTTCGAAACCATTACGTACTCTCCAAACGAGGTCTAAAGCATATAGCGGTTTATTTTTGGCTAGCATTATATTGACGTCTAGAAATATGTATGTGGAACTTCAACCAATGCTGATTGTAGTTCACATCAATGCACAGTATACAATATATAACTTCTTTATTCACACATTATTATACACTATATATTATAACATTAACTTGGTTGATGAATTCACGCAGGCAGATACCATTCTGTTCGCCTTTGTCTTGATTGAGTACTGGGTCACGCTGTTGTTCTAGTTTACTTGCATTTTAAAATGCGGTATTTCACATTGTGCGTCATGTAATATAAAAGATATCAGGAACTAACATTTTTCATTAGTATGGTAAATTTAGAATTGTAATTAAAAGTAAAAATTAAGCTATCTACCTATTTCTTATTTTTCGCTGGTATATCAGCCGCTGACGCCAGCAGCCAAAGCATCATACAATAGCAGAATATTCACTTAGCAGGAAACATCGCCTGATACCTGGCAGAGAAAACAAACGATGAGCGCACCCTTGACGAGTAACAGTTAAAATTTCGGTTAATTGTTTACATCACGTATAGAGAAAAAAAAAGCAGATAAGGCCACATATATGGATATACACGCGGATCAAAAGAGCGGCGAGATAGGCACTAATTTTTTAATTAAAGCAATAATTTGTGCTATCTAGCCTCGGCTTGACGCGAATACCCTGCACTGAAAGCCTTTCAAGGAAGGAAAACAAACTTCATGTTTTAAGACACGACAAATTTTGATTTGAACAGTTCTTACACTGTGTGACGCGGATTATGCCAAACTGATAAAGAGAGCACCGTAGCTCTTAGCAGACAGGCGTAGGCAGGTATGAACATGCCTATTTATTGAGCAAATTCATGGAACTCAAGTGGTCTCTATAAGCGACATCAGAAAAAATGCAGAAGGCGATTTGAAGTTTGACCTTAAGGTAAAGGCCATACATGGATGAATGTTCCCGAATGTTGGAAAGCTACATTTCAGATAATGGCATCAGATCTCAAGGGAGAAAGTATACCACCTGGTCGAAAAAAGGCGTTTTCCAAGAGAATTTCATTTTAAAGGCAGGCTTGGTGCTCGTGCTTAAATTGCGTGATAAAATGAGTCCATCAGCTTACCGCCCTAGCTGCCTGCTTCAAATTCTGTTGAAGATTATATAGAGTAACAGTTTAGAGGCTAGAGCAAGAACTATAAAAAAGACAGATCTATAGCAAATCTGAATCTTTTTTTCACTTTAATATCTCTATTCCAGATAACGATATCTGTCTGTCCGCTCATCTGTCCGTCCGAAAATGAGATCTGCTTTTGTACAAATTATTTCGGCTTGTCTGCAGCTGTTCGTTCATGTTTCTACTTTCATTTTTTCGGGGTTGACTTGTGCTTTGATTTTGGTAGTGTTTTTTTGGCTTTTCTACCTCTTCTATCAAAATGAGAGTCGAAAATTTGGCTAGAGGTTTATATAGTACTTGTTATACTTGTTTCTGCCCTTAGCTAATAGATACTGACGTATCAGTCTGAAATGCTATATATATATATATATATGCATGTACATGTTCTTGAAAATTTCTCATACATGTAAATTGCAGAGTTGTAGCGGCTCACAACGGCTACATTTTGCTGTAATCTTGTGTGGGAATTCCTTTTCAGGAAACCTTGAAAAAACTTCGGTAAGCAAGATACCTGTGTTTTTGACGGTTTATCTCTAAATGTCGATACATTTTGGCGATTTTAGCTAATATGCAATACTTTTATTATGAGTATCTAGATAAAAGTGGAAGAAATCTTATTTTTGCATTCATTTGTTTTATATGTAGGAAGTCAGGGTTTTTATCCGTGTTCAGTGACAGCTAGGGCGTCCTAGGAATAGCATGTTTAAAAGTCGGCCCACGGCTGACTTGATCAACGCACATTGTTGTGACACCGGTCAATTTAGAATAATTGACGAGAATCACATTTTAAGGTGTACTTTGTTTCTGAATTTTTCTTTGGAGAAAAATAACAAAACATTGAAAAGCATTTCCGTTAAATGAAATCTTCAGATTTTGATGATAAAAGTCTCGACAAATTTTGGTTGTTCTAATTAGAATATAACAGTTAAAATAGGCCTTCCTTTTGAAAGCGGCAAAAAATCTACTATTATCATATTCTATCAGTGTGTTATATATATTT